>NW_022734061.1:605403-609035 GCF_011630105.1 Anneissia japonica | reverse complement strand
ACAACACTGGCCGACTGAGGGCGTATTTTTCTATCTGTATTATCACCTCATGAATATTAATTTTAATAATTAACACAAACAATTACAATAAAAAATGGTTTATAAATTGAAATAAAGGGAAACTATACATGCGAAAAACACATTTTTTTACAAATTTAATGCATTTTCAGGAAGCTTGGGTAATTTTGGGCAATATTTGCTGAATCTTGGGTAATTTCGACCCAGTCATTGGGTATATAAAAAATTGTGAGTGGTCACGCTGGTTAGAACGTTGAAGATTGTTATTTGGGTGTTTGGAAAAGTGGTCTCGAAGAGGGGGTATCGAATTGGAGGGAGCACTGCATAATTCTTTTCATGAAGCATTAAAAAACGTATTGTACGTAGGCCTATTTAGAACAGAAAGTATATACAGCTTCAGGTTACAGGCGGAAAAGCTTCTATTATAGACGTTTTACTACTACGAACATTAATTCTTTAAAAAAAATGCAGAGACATAAATCCCATACCATTACGGATCAAAGACCATCAGATTCCTTCCAATTAATACATATCCAATTTTAAAAGAGGTAGCAGCAGGTGAATCAAGTAAATCATAAATAAAGTTGCTGCAAAGCACAGGGAACACAAATAATGCAGTTTTAACCCGTCTGTTAATTGGCGAGGACAACTTTGTTTAGTCTAAAATTCAGTTGAAAGCTAATAATTTCTAATAATTGTTGAAACATCAAAATGGTGCAATTATTATTATTTTAATGTTCAAATGTGTATACAAAGCTGTACGTTCAAAAAATGCAATGGCGCCATCTATAATATTGTAATGAAAAAACGGAAACATAAACAAACTGAATTCGTTTACAGCATGCAGAAAGGAATTAATTATTTTAGAAATTTGATCAGGTATTAAGTAAATAAGTTATCGTTTGTAGTAGTCAATACCCATACTACAAGTTTTAGAGGTCAGGCTTAATGGACTATATAACTAAGCTAGGACTAGGGCCTAGGCTAGATAGGTAGGGCTGCTGTACGTTTCGCGGCCTCCTATCCTATGCCTAGTTTAGGCAGGTTTAGGTTAGGCTAGGCCATTCCCCCTGCCTGGCATTACAAGCTAGTCCCTCTCTCTAGGATGGAGGAAGGGCCCGGTCCTTTCTGAATCCTCACCAGGCTAGGCTAAGTCCAGGTCTGGTGAAGGGCTAGAGAAGCAGGACAAGCTGGCTAGACAGTAGGACTAATTTAGGCCTTGCCTCAGGCTCTGGTGGTTATATTGTTACTGATTTTGAAGAAGTAACTGAGCTGAGACGAACTTTTTTATGAAGTGCTCTTAAAAAAAATCGGGAAAAAAAACAGAACAACAGGATCAAAAGAAAAGCATCTTCATGAGCTAAGCCTAAATAATAATCAACCTATAAAAATTGAAAATTCAATTCCTTATTTAATTTGGTGCTTATTATTTTTTTAAAATTTTATTCGTTGTTTATAATAATATTTTTTCTTCAATTTTAATGATATTGTATTTTCTTTAATTGTGACATTGTAACATAAGTTTGAATGATATTGGAATATTCTTCTCATTTTTTTTTGTTCTTGTTACCAAAACTTTGAAAGCGTTCAGCATCGGCAGTTTTAAGGTGATTTCCAATAACAAATGTTCATCGCCTTTTTTTTAATTCGACCCCGGGGTTCCCCCTACACCTACAAAACAAAACAGGGGTTTCAGCATGGACTGTACATTACTGCCATTACCATTAATATGGCATTTCACATGGATGGCACGGTTGGTTAAGAATGTGTTCCAAAGAACTTAAGATCATGAATTTGAATCGCGTCTTGGTATTCATTTTTTTTTTTTGAAAAATTTTTCTTTTATTTTCAATTTTAAGATATTTTAATTTTGTACAAATGAACATTCAAAATATATTTTTTTTGTATGTATTCTAATTATTTAAATATTTCTATCTTATTAGCTCTCCCAAAAAAACCCAATATGATAGCGTGTACCATATTGGATCGGTGAGCGGTCGCTCTTGTTACATTTGACATTTGAATCTGCTTCCAACAAAACCAAGCAATTTGTCCATAAAAAGTTGATTGTGATGAGCTTATTTTAACATGATCACGTTTCACATCCACATGTCAAAGTTTTTAGTGATCCACGATTTATTTATTACCAAATTCTATCACCTAACTTACAAGTCCGACGAGAACTAGATAATTTGTTTTGAATGGCCTAAAACTGATATGTTTGTAAGGTGAGTGAGTAAGGAAAAATATTTTTTGTTTTTTGATTATGTAAAATTTGTAAATGCTATGGAAAGATTATTTTAATATTTTAAAATATTAAAAAAAATTCTCCTATTTTATCGTAGTCGTAACTCAGGTAAATAGATGGAACCTGAAAGATCAGAGGTCATACTTTGCTCACCGGATACAAAGGCGGATGTAGGAGAATCTCAGGAACTGGGAAGATATGAACAATTTGCAAATGAGAGGAATATTTCCACGACCTCACACCAACCAGGTACATTAAGGCTATTACTTACTTCCACACTGTCGTTTTATATCTTGTGTCAACACTATAAAAATATAGGAAGCTTTCGATTTGCGCAACAACGCTGTTCACTAATGCGTGACCGTCCTACACTATCTGCACAACATAGGTTTGGCAAAATTGCGTCCTAGAACCCACGCGACCGTGAGAACTCAACGTTCCCGCATGCGCTGATGACTTTATGTGAAATCATTACGTTCTACGTCCTACTGTCGTTATGCTATCAAAAGCTCCCTAATATCCGTAAAGCAATTTCACCAGAGGGCGCCAACTGGTATTTACACTTTCTTTTGGCATTAGATAAGAGTCAAAAATACTTCAGACAATATATTCATCTTTTATTTATTTATTTCCAATATTATAATCTACAAATCACAGTAAAAACAGAATTGCTTGGAATTTGTGATATAAAATTTCAAAAGAGAAAAAAAAAAAGAAAGACAATCAAAAACAATTCAAAAAGAGAACAAGAAGAAACGACAATAAAGAAACAGTTGGAAAACAGTAATACAGAGAGTACAGAGAAATGATTAAGATATTAATACAAGTATTTACAAATTTTATATTTAGAAAAAATAGATTATCTAAATTGTTAAAACAGGCTTAATAGTACAGTTTAACCTGCTTAAGTCGAATCCAAAAGGGCATTGAAAAATTTTGACTTAGGGTTAGATAAAATTTGACTTACAGATGGTTAGTTTATGGAAAACACAAAAATTTGGCATGCAAAATAAGATCTACTTAGAAATTATTTGAGTTAGACAAAGTGGACTTAGGGTCGTTCACAATTATCAACATTTTAATATTAAAGTGTACAAACAGAACGCTGAGGGGGAGGGGTAGAATATTTTGTACAATGGTTAATACAACATGAATGAAATCAATGAAAAATCAAATATGCATGTCAAGTGATCCATAATGAAACCTAAGGCCTATGTAAATCAATGAAGTTATAATAGTATAAAAAGAAATTTACAGTAGCCTAAAAAGAAATTGTTGAACATTTTAACAACCTAATTTTGCAATTCAGTTTCTCAACTGCCATATATTATTTTATGTATAATTTATATTGATGTGAGTAGAGATG
>NW_022734061.1:602589-605091 GCF_011630105.1 Anneissia japonica | reverse complement strand
ATATGTGTATAAGAGACAGGTATGATAATGATCTGATGATTCTTGCACTATACTGATCCATTGTATACTGTGGAGTACATGGTCAGTGTGACTCAAAATATTGAAAGATAAACTAAATACACTATTCAGCCCCAACCATGGTGGGTGGGGCTGAGGTGGTCCTAGACCCTCCATCTGAGAAAGTTCCTCCCTGGGCTCCCTCCTTCGAATTCTTGGATTCACCCAGTGGCGGCGCTATTTGGGGGAAAGGGGAACCCATCAGACAGGTCAAAATCTAATTTTTGACACCCAGCTCCAAAGCCCATCCCCCGGCTTGGGCCTAAAGCCCTTTTTTATTTAATATTTCTTTATACTAATAAATGTTAGCACTTTCAGTACTATAGTACTGATTTTCAAACTGGTACAGTGACAAGAAACATATACAGCTAGTAGTAATAAAACAAAGAATAAAATAAAATAAAATTTGAAAATATTATGTTACAGGTAAATGATTTTGGAATGAAAAAGTCGACATCTCTTTAAAATTAATTTTTAATTTGTGTGGTAGTTCATTCCAGCTTTTGGATGATCAATATAAAAAATTTATTTTTCCCTGTCCAATATTATACATTGGAAGAACCAGGTTGTTATGGGTTTGGCTAGGTGTGCCTTTAGTGTGGGTAGTTGTACATATTGTTAAAGGTAAATTTTGAAGACAAATATTGAGGGGCATATCCTTTTAAGCATTTGAAAGTCACAAGAAGTAATTTTTCATTTCAAATCACATTAAGTCTACTCCATCCAAGGGAACTTAAAATATAATCTTCAATGGCGCTAAGTTATCCTTATCATACTCTGCCCCTTTGTCAGACAGCCTAGGCCCCCCAGTAATATATCCTACAGCCATCAGATCCACCTCTTATAGGCCTACTATAGTATTTTATATGTAGTCTACTTTGTTAATGGACAGAATAAATACTTACAAAATACTCACCAGTAATTCCAAGTTTGAGAGCAATTCTGTTTAGAGCAGCCATTCTCTTGCGTTTGTTTTTATAATCAACTGATCTTACGTTCCATAACAGCTCTTCTTCATGGTAATATTCTATTAAAAAAGTTTTCACTTTCATGTTTGGCAATTTTTTTGGGGTGTTTTGTCTCTACAACGAGACAAGAAACTGCAGCTATTTCTATGCCTGAATCCCTTGCAAAATATCATATTTCCCAGAGGCTTAGAAATCCTGTCCTCTGATTGGCTGTTGATCCCCAGATGGTGTAGAAGTTTGAAGGAAATTGAACTCATTCCATCTGCTTCAGTTTTTCCAACAGATTTGTATTCTCAAGGGGATCATAGTTGAAAGGTTGAAAGTAAAGGTTGCAGTAAAAATTAACAGACTCTGTACTCACCATGGGTTTACCCCATTAATCATTTTCATCCCCACTGGACATTTAAAGGCAAAATCTGTCCTCTATCACTTTGTTTAAACTAAAGCTTCAAATTCAGTGTGTTTTTATGTACAGTACTGTAGTTATTTTTGTGAATTCAATACAGTTTTTTTAAATAAGAACACATTGTATTACAGTAGTATACTGAGGCTGAAATTGCTTAAGGGAAAAAAAAGAGGCTGAGGTAAAATGTCAAATGATGTTTTTGTTTTTAAAAACTAGGAAAGCAAAATCATATCTGGTACCATGTAGATGTCAATATGAATACCCTCTATAATACTGTACAAATATAGCAATATAAGCCTACGGCTGTACAACAATAATTTTCTGTGTTTAAAATTTGTGTAAAGATAAGAGCAAAATTAGAGCATTTTGAGCCTGAAAATGTTACTAGTTCTTTTAAAAAATCTGGTACCATATGTGAAGCACAGTAGGTGTGACCATGGTGTGACTATCAAATATCCTCTATAATACAGTACAGTAATACAAGCCTACTGCTATACAACAATAATTTTCTGTGTTTGAAAATTTTGTAAAAAGTAAGAACAACAAAATAGGCAAAATATGAGTCTGGGAAAAATGTTACTAGTTCTTATTAAAAAAAAAAAAAAAGTGTACTGTTGTGTGTAAACCTTCCAAAAATTATTTATTTATTTTTAAATCTAATATTTGATTTGTTTTTATTTTTAAGGGATTGTAAAAGTCAAATTAAGCAAATCACTCAAATTGATCATGACCGATGATTTTTCTTGGGGAAAGTGTCATGGAATTGGGTGTAAATCAGGGGGTGAGGTTATACCCGAGGGGGGATTTATACCCAAGGAACTTATGGTATTTGTTTCACATACAAAGATTTCCCAATGAGGAGGTCCAAGGTTGCTATCTGGGGGTCCAAGTTTACTCAAGAGAAGATGTCTCCAAAGTCTCTGAAAGGGGCCCACACCCACCTCAGCTCCCATATTCGGAGCAAATTTTAAGTGGCACCTGTTAATGCCGGAAATGGCAATCTGAGGCTATAAAATCGCTTTTTTCAAAGTAGTGTACCCTAACGAAATGATTGGCTTTTTGTCTCGGGGG
>NW_022734061.1:583030-602372 GCF_011630105.1 Anneissia japonica | reverse complement strand
GAGTGTGCACACAAGCCCCCTAGATACACCACTGCTTAGCTCTGCATCTGGTAATTACAGAGGAGAACATTTTCTCATTCTATTTTAATTATCAATTATTGAAAATCTATGAATTTTATTCAATTCAGAGACTTTAGCTCCAATGATGAGCTCTAAAAACACTTAGCTGATTGATTAATAGATCTTTTTTTGTGTGGGTGGCCGTTAGGGCTAATACTCTACTGCCTCTGTTATGTTGCCTTCATCGGAGCTTTCGAGATAATGCATCCTATACAGGGCACCGTTAGTGCCATTTTAAAAACATAAATAGCAATGTCCCAAACAGCACCCTATGGTAAAGTTTCTATCCCACAATTGAATTCTTGTGATTATTGGATCTGTCATGATAAATCCCTAAGAAGCTTTCCTTAATTGGGACAAAGAGAATCAGCCAATCAGATCACGTTCAATGAAGGTTGAGGAATGGAGTAAAATGTTCACAGTTGTATACCTCTATGGTTCAACAAACTACTGTACATCTCCATTTAAGATATTTTTTGGTTTTTTTTTGTTCAATATTTTGAATAAATTGATATCTATTGTTTTCTCTATGGCCAAATTTTAAATTAATCCAATTTCTTGTCCAGATTTTTAGAGAAACGAGAAGGATGAAACCCCTTTTTTATTATTTGTTTATTATATCATAATTTTTTTCTTCTCTAATAAATTTCGGATGAGCAGGGGTTTGGTTTGTGAGGTGTATTCTGCTATCGGCAGGGGGATAAAATCTCAATAATAATATATTATTTAAAATATTTATTTCAATTTTTATTTTACTGATTATTATTCACCTCCTTGACTTCTTTCTCCTTCTCTTAATAATAATAATAATACTAAAAACAAAAGGCTTTGTTTAAACACGGAAAAGCTTGTATCACCCGAAGATGTCCTTCTATAAGGCTGTGATATTGATAAAATACTAAAAAGATTAACAGAACACCATTTACTAAACAATTTTTATAAAAGTAAACATAAACAAATTCAAAACTTACACCACTGGGTAATAACTGTTTAAATGAATAAACATTTGTTGCATTTTGAACTGCACTTTCAAGACTATTTCATAATTTGGCTCCGCGATACGAAAAACTTCGCTTTTTGTACTCCGTTTTGGGTTTTTTCAAAGACAAGACATCATTGGATCTTGTATGGTATTTTTCTTCCTTAGGGATAAATAATGTGTTTAAGTATGGTGGTGCTTGATTATGGAATATCTTATACAATGTAATAGCCTCATTTCGATACAGTTGGTCTTCAAGTTTATTCCAGTTTAAGTTTTGCAGGGCTTGTGTACTTGAGTCATATTTTCTTACTTTTGTATTTATTTTAGCTGCCCTGTCTTCTTTTTCTTCTTGCTGTTATTATAATAATTATTATTTATTATTCTAAGATATTTTCATTTGTATTATTTGTAGGTTTACTCCTGATAAATGGCTCCATCCACGATCCAACCAATGATAACAACAACAGTATTCTAAACCATAGTACCTCAGTTACTGCCAAACCCTTGGACTTATCCACCTCCACTGTAATGGACTCTTCCATTGTGCTCGCATCTTCCAGTGTTCTTGGAGAACTGCAAACATCAACAACCTCTGCATTCAAACTGGATCATAGTAACATGATTTCTGTAAGTATTTTTTCATCTTGCAATTTATACAGAAAAAAATGTAAACAGTCGGTCAACTAAATTTTTTGACCGCCACTAGAAAACAACTTAAATTTGTCAGTAAAAATCAAATTTGAGTTCTTTTTTTTTGTATATTTTTTATTTTCCAATTCCAAGAGCGGACAACGGTAAGAGTTCCCCTTCCCATGGTCTTGGTAAGATTTTTATCAAAATAGTTCCAGTGACCATATTAAATGTACCTTTAACTAAATAGAGAACAGATTGTTGGCTTTTAAAGATGTATTGTTCGCTGAAAATGACAAAACAAAATTTAAAAAAAAAATAATTTTGAAATTTACTTGCCCATTTTTGCAGTAACATTGAGCATTTAAAAATGTGTACCCTGATTTTTATACTGAATTTGATAAAAGTAATAAAAGTGTTTCTATAATTTTTTGCTGTAAAATTATGGGTAAACATTTTTTAAATACATTAATTCCTATCTTCAAGTTGATAATTTTCATGTAACTTAAAAACGAGTCAATTTCAAATCTGATTTTTATGATATATTTTGGTATTTTTTACAGGACAATACATATTTATTTATTTCAAGTTTTATTTAATTATTTCAAGTTTTGAAATTTAAGTTAAATATAAACTCTATTACTTTGTTTACATCATAAATGTTTTCCTCTATTACTTTGTTTACATTATAAATGTTTTCCGTTAATAGAATCCATAACTTTTTTTTCTAAGAAGAGTTGAATTTTACTGTATTTGTGTTATTGAATGACCTCAATATTCTCCTGTTACTAGTAATACCTAATTTCTGTATTCAATTTATTTTGTAATTTTAAGAGTTCTCAGCAGGGGGTCTTGGGATTGGCCTTAACCTAATAAACGAAGACGACCAAACTCAGGAATTACAATTTCTCTCAATTTTGCGAAACGTGACTCTGCAGGGGGTCCAATACCATCAACACGAACAGAGCCATGTGATTTCATTAGTGTACTCTCATTTTCATTTTTTTGGCAAGATGGTTGGAGAAATATCTCTGCGGGGGATGGTTTTGAGGTGTGTGGTACAAAGATGTACAAAAACGTTTAAACCTGTTATGATTGCATTCCGTGTCTTGTTTGATGATGGTGGTCAGTGGTTGTGATGACGATGCTACATATGCAGATCTCAAGTTAGCAAAAATGCATTTCAGTAACCATTTTTTGCTTTAGTCCGATTTATCAATATTACTTAGCTTAAAAATTGCTTAAAATTAAAGAGTCAATTGTACGCATGCACTATTTTAAGCTAAGATTTTGCTAAAATGGTTTAATAAATCAGCTTAATATGTTTGGTTAGGGACACCTTTACATTTTTTACTTTTACCATGTCTTCAAATATATCTGTAATACAGTAAATACAAAATTTCTGAAGCACCTAATAATTAGTTTTGAGTGCTAAATACAGGTTGCTTAAATTACAGTCTGTTGAATTTTATAATTTTATATCATGTTATAATGATTCAACACATATGATACTGAAAGCGTTATGATGATGATGATAATGTTGTTTGACCAAGCCTGACTGACATAAAATCTCAAAATTCTAGGATAGTCACTTAAAAATTTTGTTCCCCTTTCAATTAAATTGGGCAATTTTTCAGCACTGCATGTTTTAATTCAAAGCTAATACTTGTTTTGACCTGTAAAGTTAGCTAATACCCTATTCACACTGCCACTTTCTTTGCAAATAGTAACAACTAGTATCAAGTTGTTTGCGTATATAGTGTGAAAGCAAATTCGTAAAACTTCTGAAATATCGAAGGGGACCTATCAGGCAACAGAATGTCGTGTTCGCTAAGACTATGCCTACTGCTATCCTCCCGAGATTTTGTAAGGTTTGAATTTGTGTGTGTGAAACAAAGAAAAATATCTGTGGAGATCAAAGTTGTTACAACATGTTAATGTTAAAATATTTTCTGTTAGCGTGAAAAGGGTACAACCTGCTCCTTCAAGTCATAGGCTGGGCTTTTGGCATAAGAAAGGCTGGTACATAAAATTGGGCGTACAGTAGGGGGTGTACTTGTTATGCCTAAGGAACTGGTAATATATTTGATAAACTATCCAGGGATTTGAGCCGCCTTGTTAGACATAACCCTTAAAGTACGTATTAAGGTGAGTTATTGTTCGCAAATTAGAATCCTAAGTCTATAGTTTGGACTAGTAAAAAATATATATTTCTGATTTATAACTGGCAACTTTCTTTGAGTCTGATGCGCGAGACAAAACAAAATTGTATAGAGCGCCCTCTATGTTATATTTTTTTGATTGTAGTGGCGGAACTGCTAGTGTTTAGAGTCGTTGGTCAGTAAAGCGTTGTGAAAAAAAATGTATATGGGTTATATTCACATTTTAGTGACGAATTCTTCATTTTTATAAATTTTATTATAAAATCAGTCTATATGCATTTTATATTTAAAAAAAATTGTTATGATGCGTGAGATAAAACAATGTAGGTGTGTGCAAAAGGTGGATGCTCATGCGTGTACTGATTGTCTGACCTTGATGTTCAAATTTCTCTGTGGTGTCTTGGGTTGGCAGTTCTAAATATTAGTGATGATATCTTTGGTGCTCATAATTCAAATTCAATTGACAGCTTTAGTAGCCATCTTGTGTCACTTTTAAGACCCCACGGGTAGTACAGTTGCCAGGCAACAACCATGTGCATTTTTCATGACAGAAATATACAAGACATAGATGAAGCTTGGGTCTTGGCCTAGCTATGCAAATGCCAAAGCTGCTTCCATTACAGTAATAGATGTTAAAAGCTTGTGTGATAAAATCTAACATAAAAACAATACACTTTTTTTTTATAAGATAAGAACAAATTTACACTGAGGTAAAATGTCAAGTGAGGTTTTTATTTTTAAATAGAACAGTAGGAAAAGCAATAAATCTAACTGTACCTTATTTGCAGTAGGTGTGATTATGTGATACCCTCTATAATACAGTACAGTAATATACTGCTGATAAAATAATTTTCTAGAAAATAAGAACAAATTAAGAATATTTTGAGCCTGTAATCGGCAAATAAAAAGAAACATGGAGCCTGTACAAAATGTTACTAGTTTTTTCTTATATACAAAAAAGTGTATGTGCCATTATCGTCAACTTAAAAGTTTTTCTAGAAAAGCTTCACATCTTAGAACTCACCAATCCTTGTCACAATTGCATAATACTGTACTGTAAATATGGTGAGTGAGGATGTAGTTCTCCTTTCAGCTTCACAAAGATACTGTAGTCATAATACACATAATGTAAAACCTTGAAAAATTAGCCCAGTGGGCTTAAGCATGAGAGGAAGTTATCAAGTCCATTTCAAGAGAACCTCCTTCTTTATTGTAGCAATTCTCAATTCTACAGCATTTATTTTGTAAACAATTGTACTCTTTAGTTGAAAATGGGATGGGAAACCTTTTTTTATTTGGCCTAAATTACTGTAATCAACCCTTCTATGTCATTATTGGTTTTATGTCAAATTATTTAATTTACAGTACTTCAAAATTATAGGATTGGTTCTTATCTTTATGTTGTCATTCATAATCTATATTTGTTTTATTATAGTTTAAATCTGCTGATCAAGATGACACCCCTGTTACAACAATGGTACAGCTCTCAGAACCATCCAATCTAGTTCCCAATAGCATTATGCAGGATGGTACAACCCAGCTGACCATCACCACAGCGACAGGCTTACCAATTCCAGCGCGGATGGCGCAGACCCATAATCAGGTGGTTGATGTTCTAAGCTGTGATTGGCTGAATTGCTTCCTAAAGTTTACGACTCAAGAAGAGTTGGTGAACCACGTAAACCGAAGCCACATTCTCCTGGATGATGGCACAGGGTATTGTTGCCGGTGGATTGGCTGCACTAGAAATGGCAAAGGATTCAACGCTAAGTACGTGCTATTTTATTTATGTTGATGTTGTTAATGTTATTTCTTCCTTTTTGATACAGGTCTCCCTCTAATTAAAGACCACTTTTCCAGATTTCTTAAGTTCATAAAATATATTTCTACAAACTATGTCTTCAGATTTCCATATTAAATGAAAAACTTCAGTAGCACCAACTAGTAAGTTGCCTTGAGTGCAAGATATAAGCATGGAGTTCTAATTATTTTGAAAATGGGCCCGATCGTCTTTGGGACAGGGTGAAGATTTTCGGGCCATTTTTTTTTAGTTTTCATAACAATCTATCATTAATCCGACAAGTATGAGTTCTTTAGGGGACAATGATCCTGATGGAAAGTCCATTGTTCTGGACTACTACTACTGTATTTATTTATGGGTCTAGGCCTATCATAAATAGCTTAGCTGTGTAGAAGTGCCCTTGGACCTCCTACTGGCACTGCTACTAAATTTGTGTCCTTTAATCTGTGCAATAAGTACATGTTTATCATTATCATAAATAAGTGTACCTTTAACATTTGGCATTTGACCTAACTTTGTCATAATTGGTTTTGTTTCCTCCAGGTACAAGATGCGCATTCATGTGCGATCACATACAAACGAAAAGCCACATCAATGTCACATTTGCAAGAAATGTTTCTCACGTTCGGAAAACCTCAAGATCCACAAACGATCACATACAGGTACGAGGAATCAAATTAATCAACCAATCACTTTATCGGTATCTATAACTAGTTTTATCTACCAATCACTTTATCAGTATCTATACCACAAATTTATCAGTCAATATCTATAACTTCATCATTCAATATATCAATATTTATAACATTGTAAATAAACATCAATAAATTTATAATTATTAATATAATATAAAAGGAAAACCTTTCTTTAAACTTAAACAAAAATAGAAGTTAATTAAAGCAATTATAATAATTTATTGAACTTACACTATTGTTACAGTGGCAATCGTCAATTGATGGCGCGTTCAAGACCAACAAAATTACAAAAAAGAAGTTGCATTTTAAAAAAAAATACAACAGAGCACAAGCAGACAATTTGAAAGCCCCTTCTTATCATAACTTAACAATTAAACTTAAATTAAACTACTGTACTTAATATAAATACAAGCAGATACAGCAATACAGACTTACTTTTCTGTACAGTACTACATGTATAGGCCTAAACTTACACACACACACCTAGGTAAACACAATCCAATAAGAGAAATATTGTGGAGAAAAAAAAAAAGAAGTTTAATTCAACGTCACAACATAGCAAATCATGTGAGAGGGAGACAGAGAAATACTTTTTCAGAGAAAGAAATCACAAGATTTAGAACGTTATGTTAAGATTTGAGAGCTAACTTTTGATTCAGGCAGGCCGTATGAAAGAATGATTATGTTGTTATAAGAATGTTTAATGTTTTACTATTTAGCCAAAATATTATTCATTATTAAAATATCTTTTTTTCTAAGGAGAGAAGCCTTATGCGTGTCCAGTAGAAGGTTGTAACAAACGCTACTCCAACTCCAGTGATCGATTTAAACATACCAGGACGCACGTTGAAGATAAACCGTATGTTTGCAAAGCACCGGACTGCAACAAACGCTACACAGATCCAAGCTCGCTACGTAAACATGCACGTTCTCATAGTCACTATGTTTCTAAGCCAGAAAACCCATCGTCAAAGCCAGTTAAAGCTGTTATACCGCATACGGACGTTATGTTACCAGACCAGCTCGTGGTCTGCCCAGTGCTACCAACGAGGACCTCACCGGTTTTACCACCGGTGTTTGGTTTCTCACACCAGTACCTTCCAGTTCCGCAAATGTTATCCGCAGTACAAGCAAATTCTTTCGGTGTCAAGCCCATCCTCAACAGTGTTGTTGATTCAAGCAGGACGCATGATTTACTTTTCAAAGCGCAGGTATTGACTGCATCAGATGACGCATTAACTCATGAATCGAAGAATCATCTTGTAAAGAAAGAGAACGCTTCTTTATTAACTCTTGTCACAAAAGATCACTTATTCATGAATCAAGATCAACTCAACACAGAGGTATCGCAACACTCAGCTTTGACCACAGCGCAAAATTCATCCTTATCCACAGCGATATCAACATAGATATACTGGATTTTATAATAACTTGATAAACATGGTGCAATTCTAAGATTTTTTTCTATTTCTCCAGTTTGATACAATTATATAGATATAATTAGTCTTTTATGTAATTAGTCATCCGTCTTTTATATGTAACATAATTTAATATAGTTTTTTAAATACAAATGGCCAGAAATTTTCTTGTACAGTAATATAATTTGTAGGATTTTTCATATTTTGAAATCATCATCTTGATTCTAAGCTAGTACCTCTGATTTCCAAAATTGCCTCTCAAGCTCTGGAGAAGAGGTAGAACAGGCTGATTGAGGGCAGCCTACTACAATCTGTAGTGGGGATCATCATAACACGTCGTTGGCTACCAGCGACGAGTATACTCATCCCACAGGATATTGCTAAGGGGTAACATTCTAGCGTTTATGACTTCTTTGTTATATATTGTAGAACCACAGACTTAATGGCTAGAAGTTCGAGGAACATGCAGTACACATAGACGGTAGCGTACGAATAACGGATGTATGTTTGTTGGTTATCTTGCCGCAGTACACTCGATTGCATGAGTGGGGGTGCCTGCTTAACATATAGCGCAACCCATGCAAAAAGTGGATGATAAAACTCGCACTTGCAACAGAAAATAAAAAATGCTGTCCCACTGCCGGCCACGAGTTTACTCGTCCCGCAATATTTTCCCGCCAATTTTGTTTGTGAGAGCTAATAAGAAACCTAGTACTTATACACAGAACATTGCTAAATCCACCAACTAGCTGCTTGAGTGATATTGCAGCCTGGCCATTTCTTTATGACATACAACTTCTATTCTTGTATTGTAAACTAGAGAAATAAGGGGTCCAAGTATTTTGATTCATATTAGCTTTTCAACAAAAAGGATATTTGTCATCAGGTAAATGAATCAAGAATTAATAACAATTGTTGTTCTAATAAAATTGTGATCATGGTTATTATTCAAATTTTCTAGTGTCTAGAAAAGTAAGATCTAGAAAAGTCAGACATAAGATATCTTACTTTTCTAGATCTTGAATTGATTTTTTAATAGAATAGAATTTGAATAATTAATTTCTGATAATTTTTTAAATATTTTTTTACATGAAATAGACAAACAAATTGTGTACTGGTATAATAGTTACAATTAGATTACTAACTTTAGCAAAATGCCAGAGATTTGCCAAAAAAAAAATGTTATGTTGGTGTAACAGGCCCCAAAAAATAGGGTGGATAGATTTTTTTTTGTTCACTACCACCACTCACCCACTCGCATCACATGTCCTTAAACATCCTGAGCTGTATGCCCTATGATTGGCTGTCTGCATAATACTCTCCTGTGCTTTTATCCCTTTTCTTCATTTCTTTATTTCATGATACATCCAACAGCCAAAGGCCAATAACAGGATGTCTTATATAAAATGAATATGTTAAAATACATTTTTTGAATCACTACATGTAATATTGATATTTAGAATAACATATCTTTAGAGAACTCATCAGAAGTTTTAATGATCCTAACTGATCTGAGTTTATAAACAATGCAAGTTCTCATTTTGTAAACAAATACTGAACTTGTTTTTTAATTAATATAAACACCTTGAAAATATGCCTTATTTGTAGATATCAACAGTTAACATAACCTGACTGAGTGATAAGATGGTTGATATTAAATTAGTGTATTTATTTGTTTTGTGAAGATGTTTATTAGCTGTGGCTATAAACCATACATATAATGTGGCAGATATATCACAGGCAGTGGTGGCGCCAGACGGAGATCAGCGCCAGACAAAGATCAGGGCCTGGGATCGCCACAACCTCCAGATCATCGGACCAGAAAAACTTATTTGCCTAAGCATTATTTTGATTGCTTTTAAATCTAAAAGCACAATTTTAGGCCATACTAAGCCATAAAAATTCTCCCCATGAACCCTGCCTAGAGAGTTTTATTCCAGGACCCTGATCGACACTGTAGTCGACTAAACACCCCCCCCCCCCTAATCAGCAAATTTCTGTCGACACTGTAGTCGACTAAACCCCCCCCCCCCCCTAATCAGCAAATTTCTGGAGCCACCGCTGATCACAACTTTCACCTTATAGATTACCCTACTTAATGCCACCAGCAAGCAAGGCAAACCTTCCACTCTTTTTTTAAATAACTTTTCTGCTGTACCAATTAAAAACAAGTCAACAACGTCAGTGGCTATTTCAGGAAGAAACAGGACAGTACAAAGTGGTGCACTTCGGTACAAGGTTTTACAGCACAAGCATTCTTTACCATGCGGGGATTCAGCACGAGCATTACTTGTACTGTACGTACATTTTGCCTCAACTTGTATCATTTCAGAAACAATATAGTCTGAGTACACCACAAGTGTGGTGACACGAGAAATTCCTCGACAAAAGGACCAAGTGCCCCAATGAGAAATCAATGGTCACCGACAATGATCCACTACTGCAGACATGCCACTCAAAGTTTTAATAATAGACACCACTTATTTGTTCGAAATGCCACTTTCAGAATGTAGAAATGCTTTATCAAAACAGTGTCCCCCAACAAAAAATGATGGCCTCTTCCCCGACAGGACATCCAGGCTTCCTCCATGGAGGTCCTGTGCCCTGAACAGCTGCTGGGGCTGCAGTATGAGCTCATGTGTGGTGATCTTTCCATTAATCTCCACCCCTTGGATATTGATGCCAAGAGACGTCCCACAAAACGACAGCGTTAAAACATTGTAAACACGTTTATGGGACAACACGTGTGCTGCTTAGGCATGCGCATGTTCCAGGCCCTATTCTCATTGGTCAGTTTTTGAGTTTGAGTGACACTCTGGATGGTGCAATATACAAGACGAGTAGTAGTTTTTCAGGGTTTCCGGGCCTAATTATCTCCGTTAGTGGACAGACGAGTAGCTGGCACATTTGTTGGACGCGACTGGCTTAGGTTTATGCCTTGAGCACTTTGAGACTTGCAGGTATACAAGCCAATATACAAAAAACAATCTATTTCTGAAACGTTTCATTTAATTTATTCATAAAAGTACACATTTGACTATTGAATGTTTTTTGTTATACATTTATTGTACTGTAACATATATAGCACAATGAAATTTATTGATCATTCTTGTATTTAAATAGTAAAGCCCTACTTAATAGGTCTGTCACAAATGGTGGCAATTTTCCTCATTTGCAGTGGTGGCTTCACATATTTGTCATCAGAGAGTCCGAATCAAAGGACCGATTAGAGCCTCAATGTTCTGGAATAAAAATCCCTGGCAGGGTTCATGGGGCGAGTTTTTATGGCTTAGTATCACCAAAAATTACTCCTCATGAACTCCGCTGGTGCTACCACTGCTCATTTAGTGGAAAACAAAGCCTATGCCCCTTCTGTGTTCCTACAATACTGAGCCTATCAAGTCTTAATTAATTTTGGGGAAAATGGGAGTTCAGCATTGTGGAAACGAATGGTTTAGATGCAAACATTCATTGGTAACAAAGAAGAGTGAAACAATGAAATATTAAATTATGGCACACTCTCCAATGTAATTCCGAATCCACTCTACAGACAGACCCCTAGACCACCCCAAATTTTCATGTCTCAAAGGTTGTCTCGAATTAGGGAGCGATCTGTATTCTACATCAACCTCAACACTGAAGCCATTAGTTATACCTATTAGTGCATTTTCCTCCCACAGCAAGCAACTCTCCAATAACATTATTAATAATTATTTATTTCTGATGTAAAAATTCCAAACTAAATTTCAAGTTATAGG
The DNA here is from genome assembly GCF_011630105.1 of Anneissia japonica. NCBI lineage: Eukaryota > Metazoa > Echinodermata > Crinoidea > Comatulida > Comatulidae > Anneissia > Anneissia japonica. Next base: position 590,866 of record NW_022734061.1, on the reverse strand, counting down.
ATGGATTCAAGATATATTTTCCCTTGAAAAATGGCAAAAAAAACCTTTTAAAATAATTTTGAAATTAACTTGCTCATTTTGCAGTTCTACTTTAGCAAATTTTTAAACTGGATAATTAAAATAATAAAACATTTCCAGTGACCGGATGCGTTTCATTTTTCACTGTAAAATGATGGGTAATGATAATTTTTATGTTACTTCAAAATGGGCAAAAAGTGATTTTTATGATTTTTGGGGTATTTTTCATGGGACAATACATCTTTCCACACTATAAACTGAGCCTAATTATAAGCCTTAGGAAGTTTAGTCAAGATTTTTCAAAAGTTCTAAAGTGAATCTCTTGTAAGCGACCAGCCTCAAGTGTAGTGGTTGCTCATGAGAGGTGGTCGCCTATATGAGTACACACCATGTGAGACCCAATTTTACTGGACACTCAGAAGCATCAAGCTACAGTGTCAATCTTCATTTTCATTGTCACAATATCATTTCTTCATTGTCACAACATATTTTCTTCATTATATTGTCACAATAATATAGTACAATACATACCTGTACATCAAGTATCAAAATGCATTCCATCGTGTTGGGATTCAATATTTCAACATTAATTATGTCATCATCATTCCTGATTCATCTATAGATTAATGTTGAAATATTGAATCCCAACATGATGGCGTGCATTTCGATACTTGGATTATGTATTATACTATCTTATCTGAGATTAATCAGTGGACCTTTCGGTGTCACATATAATAGTTATTTCATTGCCACAATACAGTTTCTTCATTGTCACAATATAGTTCCTTCATTGTCACAATATAGTTCCTTCATTGTCACAATAGTCTCTACATTGACACAATAGATTTTCTTCATTGTCACTAGTTTCTTCATAGTTCTTGTTATTGCTATTCCAACTAATTTTCCTTATTTTCTTCCCAATGCAACATGTTTGAATGTTGCTTTAATCTGGGAACAGAGTAACTTATAGGTGATTTTTTTTTTCCCGAACTACAGTATCCCGGATCCATCATGTTCCTGGTTTCTCTTCTCCTTGATTAATGCTTTTCCTGGAAGCAGCTTCTTTACTTGCAACTATTTCTTGATCTAACCTTTCTTTTGCTCTAACAACCTAAAAATATACACAAAGATAATCATTAATACCTGGCAACATTTTTAAATAAAATATAAAAACTTCTAAATATTTATGATAATGTTAGGCAGCGTAAAATTTTTAAGTAAAACACATAACAGTTGTAATAATATAAATAACAAGTTTTATCCGCCATGCGAACATGTAAAATGGGTTATTCTCCTACCTTTACTTTTTTATTATTTTATTATTAAAATTATGATCGTCATCATTAGTGCCCTGTCGACATTATAAGTATAGTGCGACATTTAACTCCTGTGGTAATTTGTGCGATTTGAATTCTTTTTATCCAATACAGGCAAAACACATATATTTGTCATAATTTTCACAGACCTGTGCACATTGATTTTTTTTCAATGTGCACATAGCAATGGCTTAACAAAAACAGTGGAATACAACCTTTATGTCAAAGTGAACATTTCTAGACAGGGCTTTAAAAATCATCCAATTTTTTCAAAACTTATTATTTTCTGTGACCCCTCCCCCTCAAAAAAGTGTACACAAAAGATATCATTTTAAAATTATTTTTTCACTTTTGTAGCATAGTACATACACTGTTGACTCTTCTTCCCTAGAGTATGTTTTGTACCCTCATAAAAATATTTTAAAAAAAGGATGCTCCTTAGTGAAGGCGTTATCTTAGCAGTTGCTGATTTGACCTCAAACTGACCTTCGATTGCAGATAAAATGATCCTCCTTTGGCTTTATCGTTAACTTTGAATAAATGTTCATATTGTTTGTTTACAGCCTCTTCATCAAGTTTGGAGACGTTGAGTATTTTCTGTGCTTCTTCCGTCGTCATGCCCATTAAACTATTGGTGGCAGCAGCCTTGGCACCTCGCTTCCCTCCACCAGCCCTCTGAGCAGCAGCCTGGCTTGCTGTGTAAATATTAAGAATAACACAGTACACATCAATTATTTTGTTAACATATTATTAGTGTATCATTATTCCCTTTTTGTTTTTCAAATTACATCTTATCACTTGTTCTGCACATAGACTCTTATTTTGCGCAATATAAATGAATAACCTTTAAATTGTATACAGTTTAGGGCCAGGAATGCTACAGGAGGCAACCAATTGATAGTATAGCAAGTTGGATTGGATTGTATTTATTTGGTGTAAACACCCAGGATAACCCACACAAGTCTGAAGAAGACTTATACGGGTCCTTTTGGTGGTGATTGGGCAGTACACTGGGGGACAATCCCATACACTGGGAGACAATCCCATACACTGGGGGACAATCCCATACACCGGGAGGCGAGTCAAATGGTTGAGTGGTTAAGGCAGCGGTGACGCAACCTACAGCCATAATATCATTTAGTCCCCTGGATGGGCTTCTTTTCAAGATTAATTTTGCAAACCAAAAAGGGGCTTCTTTTCAAAATTTGGAATTGCTACTATACAACATTTTCAGTTAGGTAATTCAAAAGTCTGTAAAAATTTTTTTTTTGTATTTTAACTATCCTAATACAATAAAATGATATTATGATACGTATGAGTATCATAATGAAAGATAACCAAAAGAAACGAAAGTCTATACTATCTTGATTACAAGCCCATAGGCTTCTTTTCGAGATGGACTTCTTTTAGAAATTACTTTTGAAAACTAAGATAGGGGGAGGGAGCTCCTTTTCGGCGATAGGCTCCTTCTCAAGATTAAGCCCACTGGGCTTCCATTCGAGATTTTACAGCATTAAAATATAAAATAGGAAAAGTTTAATGAATGCTGTTAACAAAATGAAATCCTTGCATGTCCATCATTTTGGCTTACCCTGAATTTCTTGCCTCAAAGCTTTGGTAAATGCACGTCCAACAACTTGAGCCCCGAGAACAACAATCTGAGCTAGGTACTTCGCCTAAAAATCAAGGAAGTTATCATTGCGTGTGTGTGTTTTGTTTTGAAATTATCTGAGAAGGAAATTATCATCAAGCTATAGAAAAGAAAAATTAGTAATATCGCCCTATGTAGATACAGCAAAATGCAGACCTTTAAGCTAATCCCTTTCCCCACTGGTGTAGCTACAGGGCAGTGCAGTCAGTGCAAAGCACTGGGGCCCAGGACTATTAGGGGCCCATTCATATATAGACCTAAATATAATAATTTAAAATAATTTCCAACTTAATATTTTTGAAGAATAAAGCAGCCAGCAGGCCCCTCAGTAATATTCGGTTTTTTTAGAATTACTGTGTTGATTGCAAATCAATGATGTATTCATGGGTTCCCCAGCCAGTCTACCCTCCTTTTTTTTCAAAATTATAAAAGAAATGGGGGAAAAATGAAATTATATTAAAATTTAAGTTTGAGAGTGCCATTTCCGGACATCTAGAGGTACTATAATAATAAATTTACTTATTACATCAGCTATCAGCCCCCACCATGGTGGGTCTGAGGTGATCTTCACCTTCATTTCATTTATTTTGTCTAATTTGAACACACAAAACAGTTTCAAACTCGGGAAGACAGGATAACCAAGAGTATACTAAAATACTGTCAAGTGGCTCTCCAAACCGAAAAAGAAACAGAAAAAAAAAGAAACATAAAATAGGAAAAATTACTATAAAATTAATAAATTAAAATCAAAAAGCACAGAACAGACATTCTTATTTATTTACTTACTTTTTTTTGTCATTTGTAAAAATCCCTCCCTGGCCCTTCTATTTTGAATTCCCTGACCACCACCTCCCCACCCCACTGCAGTTGTTAAATTTGATGTGGCACCAATTTTCTTGATTACTTTAGAATAGTTACAAATCCGATTATCATTAGTATTTATTACTAGCCTAGGCCTTCAATGTAGGAGTGGGGGAAAAGAAGTACTGTATTTTTATGATGATAATGATAATAAAAATAATAATTTAAAAAAAAATAATAATAATGCACTATAAATAAAATTCAAAAATATGACGATACTTTTGAGAACGATCATTTCAGGCAATGCCTGAAAACATAATTAGGCCTAGCCATTGCTAGGCCTTACGCTACATACATGTTTCGACAGATCCTACTGTCATCATCAGCGTACAGAGATTCCATATAGGCAATCTTATTTAAACGAAGTGAAGTTTGTGATACGTCAATCTATATGTAATTCAACCGTATCAAGTTGTGAACACAAGATCATGAATAGAAACAATGTATAATTAATGGTAAACGGAATGAAGTAAAATCAGAATGACAAAGTTAAATTAACATGGTAAAGTTGTTTGTTGAGTGAGGGCTGCTCCCATTGAATATGTAATGCCTCCTTTATTTTAAAATGATGAATTGATGGGGCGGAGTCAAGAATACGGAAACAGTCCTTGCTACAAGTTTGCATGAATTTGCGTGAATTCTTAAGGTGTTTTAATATGTAAGAGTTCCTATCCATTGCCAAGTGCTCGCGCACACGTGTTTAGAAGTGTCGGCTAGTTTCTCCAACATAGCTGGCATTACAGTCAGCACACACAAATTTATACAACACGAGAGCGGAGCCCGGGAGGGACAGGATCCTTCACTGAAAACAATTTTTTTATTTTAAATGAAGAAAAAACCAACTTAAATTCAAAATCATTACATAATTGCTTAGAAAGCAAACAAATTTTATGCGAGGCAATCTTAGAAAAGGGGCCGATATATGGAATTTTGAAATAAAGGGTGGTGGTGGGTGTGGCATCTCCAATGGCCTCAGGTGGTTTTGAACGTTTATTGGGGGAGCATACAGAATCAAGATATTTCAAAATTATTTTATTGATGATGTGTAGCAGAAAGCTATTTTTCCTTAGGATGGATATTAAGGTTTTAAGGTCTTCATGAAAACCCATGCAGCTACAATTAATTTTGAATGTCCTGTCAACTAGCGTCCGGACCAGTCCGAGTTTGTAATTGAATGAACAAAAACTAAAATAATTAATGAGGAGCCCAGTAAGTGTAGGTTACCGGAAGACAGAAGTAGATGCTAGCCCATGTTTTGATTTGGAAATTAATACATCCAGGAAAGGAAGTTTTTGTTTAACTTGTTTCTCAAAAGTAAACTAAATGTTAGGGTGACGTGAATTAAGATATTTAAAAAATATAGGAACGTCCTCCTCATTGCGAATAAACAAAAAATATCATCAACATAACGTCTATAAAATAAGACGCTGGGACCTTTATACTGTTCAAGCCATATCTGCCAGAACAGGGGCTAAAGGGGAACCCATGGATACCCCGTCAATTTAATAATAATAATAATAATAATAATAATAATAATAATAATAATAATAATAATAAAATCTTTATTTACACACGGAAGCTTATATCACCCAAGGTTGTTTTTCAACAAGGCAGTGTTGCCATTATAACAATATTAAAACGAAAAAAAGGCAAGAATACCTGTAGTATTCATAAACACACAATTTAAACATATATAATGGTTCAATGAACATGCACCATGGAGTAACACTTGTTAATGAACATTTAGTTTACAAAAGCTTTTTGATGATGAATTTTCTGAGACCTTTGGGAATTCCCATATCACAACAAAGGCCCTGGCAATTCATCTTGCACTAAGACCCTTTCACACCTAGCTACGCCGCCGCCGCCTGCCCCTTGGACGTTGTTGTTAATGTCCCACAAAATAATAGTGTAATATGTTAAAACCAGTGCGTCTGTGGGAAAACACATTTGTTTGCTGGTCATGCATGTATTGTTCTGTCTGCTCAGTTGAGTTTGATTCAAACTCAAAAAGGTCTATTCAATGGAAACGGTGAAACATTTTGGTATGTCCCGGAAGTAATTTATTCCACATCCCACTGACACCATTCATCATCAATTAAGCATAGTAAATTGACTAATTCATCGTTAATTTTCTATCCAAGGAATTTTTGTATTTATCACTCGGGTTGTTCATTCAGAAATTGTCCAACTGAATAAACTACAATTATTACAATTCGACGTTTGTGAACTTTCATAGTAGCAATGTTTTATACATGAACATTTCAAAATAACAACAATCAATAGTGCAGTATTCTCTATACTATAAAGCGGAACATTCCTCACACAATCAATGAAAAAAACCCCAGCACGGTCGCAGTATGAGTGGTTGCGGGATCGCTTGTGCTTCGCGCCAGGGCAGACTGTTCCATTTTGTTTTTGAGGGGTGTTCTCTTTTGGGAGAGATTAATCCAGGTAAGTATTCACAAATTAGACAACTGACTTTCTTTTACAGTAGTCAACAATTTATAGCAGCCACTTTGTATTCAACTTAATTGAGCTTAGTTGACTAAATACAAAACTGATAAATCACATCAAATGCCTATGCAAATGATTAAAAGTCCATCACCTTTATATTTCATCCTTCTTTCTCAGAGTAAATAAATACCAACTCTACTCTACCAACATGAAACAGAGCCTAGACTGGGGGGGGGGGGGCTAGGCTACTATTCCCATCATAACACCTACAGTTTTAATCTTGCTTTTCCTTTTAAAAAAAGAACTAAAAAAGTTAATTGATTTTAGTTTACACTTTTTATATTTATTTATTTTTTTTATAAATGTAGTTTACAAACACAAATTGCACTTTCAAAAATAAGGTAGGGCCTAGGCCTACATAAAAACATATTAGGCCTACCTCCGCCATGTCTTAAAATACCTTTTTAAAACTCTTTGAACATTTAGAATCGTAGTTATAAAATACTAAAGTCTGCTCAGTTTGCTGGTCTTTATTTATGTAAAGTTTAGATGAGATTTAATATCGTTCATAAAATGGTCCAATTGTCCTTGGACGATAATGGGTGGTGCTGTTAAATCTTTGTCGCCCGCCTCACGAAATCAAGCATGGTTGATCAATAAGGCCTAGGCCTAGAGGCTCGAGGTTTTTTATTTTTTAACCTCAAAATTTAAAGAATTGTTAAAATCAGCTAAATAATAATTGCTCACCATATTAACACACTTCTATGAGGATAATTCAGTGAACGAACATATTATCTTTGACATCAATTAAAAGAAAAAAAATCCATCACGAGAAATTTAGGACATTACATCATTTTCCACACACATGAACTTTCACACCCGACACGTGCGTTGTGTGTGGTTCTTTCTATTTCGAAGTGGCGTATCTAATGGGTGGATCCAGTAGGTAGGGGAACGGGAATGTTCCCCCCCCCCCACTTTTTGCCATTAAATTTTAAAATTTCAAGGTATATATTGAAATTAGCACTCTCACTTTCTATTCTGAATATGTTGTGCCCTCCGTTTGAAAAATTTTGGATCCGCCCCTGCACACCCCGACCAAAAAAAAAAAAAAAAAACCCTCCCGATTCAGCGAATCCGAGGTCAGGACTTCTAGATAGGCCAACGCCACTGTCTGTTTCGTGTGCTTTAAATTTTAATTTATTTTACTTTTTTATTTATATCTTCTTTCCTGTGTGACCTAGTGATCAGTGCAAACGGCATTGATTGTCCTTATGGGCCCAGCGACACATATAGAATTCAACCCTGTACACTACACTCTCACACGTTCCAGTCCATACACCAAAACTCCTCAACCAATCAGAGTAGTTTCCAACTAGGGCTGCCTCTAATTTGTACAAAATAGAACTTTAATATTATGATTAATTAACTGTATTTATAAGCTTTTTGAGTAATTCTGTGTTTCCCTGCCGCTTGCATCACACGCTTCACGGTGAGGCTGAGGTGTTATAGACCCCCAGTGGTGGATTTAAG
>NW_022734061.1:582112-582331 GCF_011630105.1 Anneissia japonica | reverse complement strand
GCAGATCCAGGAATTCGAAAGAGAGGTGAACCATGGAGGGACTTTCACAGACCGAGGAACCACCCACCTCAGCCCCACCATGGTTGGGGCTGAGGTAAGAAAATTTATGATTAGGATATCTCTAGATGGCTGGAAATTACACTTTTGCACTTCAATTTGAATATATTTTTCTTTTTTTTTCCTTAAACAAATGAAGGTGGGGGGGGGGGGTTTTGAACC
>NW_022734061.1:567146-582017 GCF_011630105.1 Anneissia japonica | reverse complement strand
AAACAAACAGCAGTCACTAAGACATACATCAGGAGCCGACTCGATGGAGTTTAATGTCATACCCAGGGAAGGGCACAGATCTGTTTTGAAAGGTGGAGGGGGAGGGCATTTTGTGAGTTGACACCCATCTCAGCCCCACAATGGTTGGAGTTGAGGTGAGAAAATTTGAGGAAATAGTACCTCTAGATGGCTAGAAATGACACTTTTAGTAAAACTCATCATCATCACATCACCATTAGTCAACTTTTAAAGAAACTTGCAAAAGGATAAAAACGAAATTGAACCACAGTATCGCATTTCTATCTTAAAAGACCTGGCCTGAGATCTATGGATTTAAGATTTTTTTAAATCACGCTTAGGCCTATGTGTTCTATTATGCCTATGTATAACTTGTACTGATGCATATTTACATGTTTAGAAGTATTAATTTTGAGTGATCCCAGGAAAAAATTTGTATTGACTCAAGAATAAGCTTTAAAATTTTAACACTGTGTACAAAGGGGGGATGGGGCCGCGGATGGCTGAGGTTGGTGAACCCGGGCCTCTATTTCTGCGAAAGTCCCTCTGGCAGTGGACACCTCCTTCTATTTCAAATTCCTGAATTATCCCCATCCATTATGTTAAAGTCCATCCATGGATCTATTGTCCATCCATGGCCCCGCTAGAGTAGTGGACGTATTCGCTTCAAAACAACAAAAAGGGATTTATTGCTTTCCCACCCTGTTCCCAATTAGATCAGTATAGGCATACCGTGGTGGTGGTGGTGGCGGTGGCGGCGGCGGCGACGACGATGACGACGATGATAATAGGCCTCCTACTAGTAGAAATATTAAATCTCGAATAGACAGCTAGCACATCATTATTTTTTATTTATTAGTTGTGGCAGGTTCTATGGCATCCAGTTTTTGTTTTCTGCCCATCTCTTTTAGCGATTCATCTTTCGTCATTTTTAATTGATCACAAGGAATTAATTATTTGGATTACGTTGAATCATGGAAGTACTTTATACTGTACATCCTTGATGTTGATTCACAAGAGTTACAAGTTTCTCACTATGGACGAGTCGATTTCAATATTTTATTAGAAAAAATGGTATTTTTGTGAATATGTAATAATATGTTTGTCAAAATGTAATCTTTGACCTAAAATTTAATAATATTTAAATCGAATATAAAATTACGAGAATAATGAATGGGATTAAGTCAAGTGATGACATCTTCACAACACACAATCGGGTTGGTTTCGTCCAATTTGCACTTTGACCCTCACACGTGTAACGCTCGACCAGACACCATGGTGGCCAGACGTTGTTTACGTAGTGTACCTCTCTTTTTCTGAAGTAGGCCGGTGATACGTGAGGGAGTGAATGTTATTTGATTGTTTAACAGCTGCTGGTTTCAGAAGCCGCTGAAATGTCTAAAGACAACCTAAAGGATAAGTTAGATGGAAATGAGTTGGATTTGAGCCTAAGCAACCTCACGAAAGTGCCTGTAAAGGAATTGGTAAGCCGGTGACACATTATTTGTATTTCTTGTTTGAATGACTCCTCCTCCTTCTTGCTAGGCCTACCTTACCTAGGCTAGGCCTACTAGCTCTACCATGGACAGGCTTCTTAGGCAGGCCTGGATGATCCCCGTTATAATAATAAGTTAGGTCAACAGAAGCTCACTCAGATATAGTAGTAGGCTAGACTGGGCTAGGCGTGGGAAGGAGCCCTCCTAGGCCGGCTTCATACGAGATAGGCTTATTATTAGTTAGGCCAGCTAGGGGCCTACATACGAGATAGGCTTATATATAGGCCTATATGGTAGTCTAGTAGGCTAGAGAGGGCTATGGGATGGGCATACATCAGTAGAAGAAAGACTAAGCCTAGTTTAGTTAGATTTCTGGACAAAACAGCAATAAACCAATATGGCAAAAAACCAAAACTGCAACACTCTTTGACCAGAATGGCAATAGACCAAAACAGCAATAAGTCAAAACGGCAAGACCAAAAACGATGCTAAACAATTTATATCATAAATGTAAAAACAAAAAAATAAATTAATCATAAAAGTGAAAGTGTACTACGATTAAATACGGTAAAAATGAGGCTAAATAGCAGCAGCAGGAGCAATAAAATCATTAACAATAATAATAATAATAATAATAATAGTCATAGAAATTCAATATTAAAAAGATTGGGATTGGGGTGAGAAACAATATAAAAGCAGTAAAACATTTAAACAAATAAACTTTCAAATAGAGACAAAAACAATTTATGTCATAAAAGTAAAAAAAATGCGAAATAATAATAATAATAAACAATAAAAGTGGGAAAAAGAGCCCATGGCTTATTCTGTATAAATTTTTATATAATTACAATATTAATAATAATAATAATAATTGCAATAGTAATAATAATAATAATAATAATAAATTGTAATAATTGCAATAGTAATAATAAATTGTAATAATTGGTTTTATAATAACAGAAATTTTAATAATAATTTTAACTATGCGATTTTTATTTTTTATTTTTCTTCCTTGTGAGAATGTTGCTTTTTTAGAATTTTACTGTTTTTATTTATTGACCTTTTTTTTTTTTATGTGTCTATATATTATTGTACATTCTAGAACTCGTATTTGTTTTGCAATAAATTTATATTTAATTGAATTGAATTAGATTTGCCTATCGGGGCAATTTCAAAACAATTCAGGAAATTGTAACTGTACTGTAGCCCGCGTCCACTGCCACTTGGTAGTCTTGTCATTGATTTCGCTCCTTTGCCATTTTGGTCTTTGCCGTTTTGGTACTAGTCATAACTGCTTTGGTCTGTTGCCATTTTGGTACTTTTCATTGCTGTTTTGGTTAATTGCCATTTTGTTCATTGCTGTTGTGGTTTATTGCCGTTTTGACCTGCTACCCTTACTCTAGTTAGCTAGACCTACTTTAGCTAGGTGCACACAAACAAGTATATCCTTCAATTGACTTCAAATATAGTTGCTCATTAATTTAATGGAAAGAAAACATTGATGTGATCAATCTACTGTTTAGATGACAAAAATTGGTTTAATATTTACTGATTTATGCTAAATTTAATAAAATAAATTTTTTTCCAGATTTATGTATGTTGGCCTATCTTGAATGTGTGACCGTATGCATGCACCAAGCGAACAGCCTAGCTAAGCCTAGAAGCAATGTCTCCTCTCTGTGCACTCGTTGTGGTAGTCTACGCAATGACACACCACTCATATCGCGGCCTAGATTGGCTCAGACTCTACCTATCCTAGGGGCACTTAAACACTCAAAAGCAATAAAATTGTTTTTTTCAAATGAATAAAAAGTTACCTAGCATTCACAAAACAACCCATACCCTAAATTTTTTGAATGCGTTCATGATACCTCAAAAACTAGCAAAAATTTGCATGGAAAGTCACAAGGAAAACAGGCACGCAGAATTGTAACTATTGTACTGCATAATACATTGGTTATATATATATATTAAGATTAGGTCAAATCCTAATTTTTGGCAAAATGTGAGTGGAAAATGGCCCTTATTTTCTGACAGATTTCTAGGCCTAGGCAGTCTGGACAACAACAAGATTACAGACATTGGATAATTAAGTTGAAAGAACACAGTTTGGTGTACGGAGAATTTTTGTATGGCCATAGATAATTTAATTGTTTTGATTGGTGTTTTTTTTTTTTTTTTCTTTCAGGCAGCTCTCCCAAAAGCAACTATCATAGACTTGTCCTGTAACCAGCTGCAGACATTACCAGTAAGTATAAGGGTTGGCAAATTGTGAGTATTAAGGAGCTTTCGATTTGCACTACGACACAACGCTAGAATGGAATCACTCGTGCGTGACCGTCCTTCGTTCTTTGCATACATAGATTTGGCCAAATTGCATTCCAGAATCTACTCGACGAGGTGACCTTAACGTTCTCGCATGCGCAGATGACTTTAGTGACGTCATTACGTTCTACCGTCGTCGTGCAATCGAAAGCTACCTATTATCATACAGCTGTCCCCCATGTTGGTTATCCTTACTCTTAAGAGAGTCCAACACTTCACCTGGTCTACAGCTATATTTTATTAGGTATATCGCTAACTACAGCGGAGCAATTCCAACAGAAGGCTGTGTCAGCCTTTTAAGTCAAATGTATTGTTCAAATTAAAGATTGTTCAAAGAGTCCAAATATCAAAATTTCTTCTCTAAAATGAAAGCTGAAAACTCAAATATAACATAAATATCGCCACATTCACATTGTCCAACAATTTTTCTGGTTGTTTGTTATGCTGTAAGTATGCAGGGGCGTAGGCTGGATTTGGCCTGGAGGAAATCAAGAATGCAAAACAAAATCATTTTTAGTATTTTAACCCAATTAATTTAACTAATTTGCTGCCCTAAATTGGACAGATGTACAGTACTTTCTTTTAGGTCTAATAAAAAAAAAAATGTTTTAATTAACAAAGTCACACATAAAAGACAAAATGTCAAATTTAAACTAGATGTTATATTAAAATTACAACTGACAGGGGCGGATACAGAATATTTCAAATGGGGGAGGGTAGGGGGCACACAACAAGTTTCAGAATAGATAAGTTAGTAACAGATAACACTGATATGCATTAGAATTTTGAAAACTAGATTTCAAAACTGGGGCGTGTGTCCCCAGAGAATGAGAGTGAATTTGATTTGCAACCTCACCACATCTTGGCTAAATAGTAACATACTGCTTGTGCCTGCATCTTTAATGATTTGTACTCTATTTTGTAAGTCAGTCGTCACATCATCACTTTCATGTTCACATAATTTTCCTATTCTCCTATCAAACACTAATTCAATATAGTGCCTCAATGAAAGCTGGTGGTTTTTCATCGCAATGACAATTTCATTGCTAGTAAAGCTCTGAATGCACACAGCGTACATGTACCTAACAAATCTCGTTCAACTGCACTGGCTAACACGAATGAAGCCTACACCTCTGACCTAGGAAAGGCCTAGAAAGGCATATGTTTGTGAGATAACAAGGCAGTTGACTTAAAAATGAACTGAAAAGTAAAGCCTTAAGAACCATTATTCCTTCAAGAAATTGCCTTCAGCCCTACAGGCTTCTGAGGCCTCTATTTTCTATAGGGGCCTCAGAGCTTGACCATATTGCATAGTATAACAATTATTTTCATTATTATTATTATTATTTGCAATTTCTGTTTCCTCTCCAAGGATAATATCGGCATTTTGTCGCATATTGTTAAACTGGATCTGAGCAAGAATGTGCTCACCAGTTTACCGAATGGAATTGGCAACCTGCCAAAGCTTCAGCACTTGGACCTCCTTGGTAACAAGATCAGAACGTTACCCACCAGCGTCGCGCAGTTGAAAGCCCTGCGATGGTTAGACTTAAAGGAGAATCCGCTGGAAGAGCCTCTTAGACGAGTTGCTGGCGACTGTTTGAATGATAAGGAATGCAGAATTTGTGCAACAAGGGTAAGGCAAAGTTACTTAATGAATTTTGGAAGTAGAAAAATTGGAATATAAAACTTTTCTAAATCGTGGCCAAGCACCGCTAATATATCTGCATGCAACATTGGCACTGGTTTGAGCCATTCTTTGCCCAGGGTTGCTAGAAGCAAGTCTTCTCAGATAAGGTCTTAAAATGAAAACACAGCTACAACCCTGCATTCTGATGGGTGTTGCTGGCTCTGAACTTAATAGTAATAATATGTTACACGCTATCGGTTAGCAAGCGCTGTCAGTTAGCAAGTTGAGCGCATTTCTGTCATTAATCAATCACACGTACACATTTCCAGTTTCCTATTGGCCAGTGATTTCTTGTATGAACCCACAAGTCAGCATGTGTGTTATTTATCTCGATCCTGCTCGCCCATATTTAGTCATGATGTGTCTGTATATGGTCATGATGTGATGTCATCATGACCATATTTAGGCATATCACATGTTTTTCTCAAATTAAAATTTGATACTGTAGTCTGGACAAAGGTTAAAATAATCATGAGGGTGATTATTATTTGCATATCGTTTCTATTTGTAATGTTTTAAACTTTTTTTGTTCATTTTTTCTAATCAGGTACTAGCTTACATGAAAACTAAGAAAACAGAAGATGAGAAGAAACGTCAAAAAGAACTTCAAATTTTAAAAGGTAATGTCTATGACCTCAAAGCGACAAGGCAAGTCTTTTTATACCGTGTTATTAAAAATGGTAAGAGCAGGGTGGAAAAATATATTTGGTAAAATGGTTTTGCCAACTGTATCTAGCCAAAGGCAAAATAGTATATAAAATTTTATTGATGAATAAAAAAATGCTAGAGTGCGAGTTAAAAAAAAGTAGGAGGTTGCTTTTTTTGCCAGAATTCCTGTCATACGATTGTAAAGAGTGCGATGTTACAACGTAAACAGTATAGTAATGGGATTGATAAATGCTTTAAATTTAAATAATTAAGAAAGAAATAAATGTTTCTTATATTTGAGAATTTCAAAGCAACGGCAGGCATTTAGAATTTTATTTTGAAATTGTGATCATCGGCAGGTTTTGCTAAACAGGATCTAAAACAATTAGTTACCTTTATGTAAACTTCGTCTCTTGGATTTCTGATCATTCTGGTAATTTATCCGATATCATGGACAGATAAACAAAACATTAATTCAACTATCATTACAGAACAAGAAGCCCAGAAAGAGAAGCTTAGGCAGAAGAATGAAGAAAAGGAGAGAGAACTTAAAAAGCAACAGAAAAGAGAAGAGAAGGAGATGCGACGGAGGCAATACGAAGAAGAGCAAGCCAAGAAAAAATTAGAAGAAATGGAATTGGAGGAAGATGATGAAGGTAAATTCCCACCTCCTATTAACAACTCTCACATTTGTCACGGTGAATACCGCTGGCGGATCCAGATTTTTTTTTGCTGGGGAGACATGAGCGGCAGTCACGGGGTCGAGAGAGGAAGGTTTTGGGGTGTTCCAATTGTGTGGGTTCAGGGGGTTGTGGGAAGCTTTGGAATTTAAGCCATTTTAATCTCTTATCTAAATCGTTTCACACTTGGTCAGTGATTTCTTTTTTTATTTTTTGCTGCTGCCAGAGGGACATGCGCCCCTTTTCCCACCCTCTAAATTCATCACTGAATACATTTCTTTTTGGGGTCCCAAAGGCATTTAATTCTAAATAGAATAAAGTTGATCAAAATCATAATTTGGCAGATTATTAATTAAAAATCTTCATACAACTTGTACATAACATGGTAGTGTAGTTGTACACTCACTTATTTGAATGTTAGCTCATGCTTAGGTTAAAACTGTTGCCGTGTTCACTCATCCATAGCTTGTGTTAGCTATAAAGAAGATAGCTTTCATTTCATAACCTATATTTTATTAGCCAGTATTAAAATCACTATCATCAATATTTTACATTTTCTCTCTCATACATACCTCATCCAGCACTTGCATATGTTAGCTCATGCTTAGGTTAAAACTGTTCACCCATGCATAGTATGTGTTAGCCATCATAAACAGATAACTTTCGATTCACAACCTGTATTGCATTAGACAGCCTCATCACACATTCTGTATCATCAGTATTTTACATTTTCTCTCTGATACAGAAGAACTCATTCAGCAATCTAATGGAGTTGGTGTCTCAGAAGGTCATCATGCTCAGTCGGGGCCCACATGCTGGGTCATTTTCTTCAGCATAATCTTCCTGCTGGTTGCGGTTATCATAGGAATATTCTTCTACTGCGACACATATGCAAGTGTTCCCCAGTGCGAGACATTCAACGTTTATGTAGAAAGGTGTCAGAAGTATGTACAGGAAGTAGCAAAGCAAGCTGGGATATCTTAAAGGGTCAAAAATCAACAGGGAGATAATTTGCATAGGCTGGGATACTGGCAAGATTTAATTATTTTTTGGCATTTTATTTTTTTCTGGGGTACTATTCTGAACCCTGGGAATGTACATTTCTCATTGCCACGATGAAAACCATTGTACTTCAACATAACAGATATATATTGCAGAGTAAATCAATTAATAAGATGATGGGAGGCTGGGAAGGGGAGGCTAATTTGAGGGGAAGCCACTTACGGAAGATCTGGATATTGTATGTTGTGATACCCATGTTCAGCTGACTTCAGGAAAAATAAGAAGGAACTTTAACTCGCAAAATAAGGTGATTTTAGGTGCTTTTTAACAACTTGACCATGATTTTTGGGGTGCGCGAATAATTTTTGGAAGTTTGCATCCCCCTAGATACGCCACTGATAGAAATGTTACAGTCAGTCAAAATACGTACCACAGAAATTCATTAACAAATGAAAGCTGTGTATTATACAATATCAGAGTTTTGTCTGTCAGATTAATCAACAATATATTTAATCAGACTTTTGTTTGTACAAGCTTTGTCCACAATATCAACTTTTCTTTGACAAAACAATGTTTTATGCCCATATATAGTCATCGTGTCACAAATGAAAGCTGTGTATTTATACAATATCAGAGTTTTGTCTGTCAGATTAATCAACAATATATTTAATCAGACTTTTGTTTGTACAAGCTTTGTCCACAATATCAACTTTTCATTGACAAAACAATGTTTTATGCCCATATATAGTCATCGTGTGGCTATATATATTCATGATGTGATGTCATCATGACCATATTTAAGCATGTCACATGTTTTTGTCAAATAAAATTTGATAGTCTAGACAGGGCTTTACATCATGTATTTTTCATTTTTATTGTTAACAAATAAAAGTCTGATCAGATAAAATCTTTCATCATGTCTAAATATAGATTCCTTTTTATTGTACCAAGAATAAATTTTTAAATAGCAAGCATTTGCGACAAATTGATTTGATTTTGATGTTTTAACCATTTATTTAACTTCAAGGTTAGATTGATTTGTCTGACCTTTAACCTAAACATATACAAATTATATCACAATGCCAGGGTGGTGCTTGCCAAAAACGCATTTGGTTAGGTTTTATAAGCCTGCTTTCCATTATGCGAATTTACTTGCGCAAATTGAAAGCGTGGGGTTGCTTCCTGAGCTCTGATTGGTTGCACATTTTTTTTCCCGCTTTGCAAAAAAAATTAGAAACAGTTCAAACTATTGATTTCGCTGAAGCAAAAAACTCTGATAGAGATGTGAACGCGCATGAACGGACGCTTTTCATTAGAGCGAATGAAACAGTGGAACAGGCTTTAGAGATCATACATTCAGTATACTGTATTACTTTTTAATCTTCTAGAATAATTTCTTCATCCCTGGCAGTATAAAAATAGACTTCACCTATGAACTACAGTACAGTATTGACTAAATTATTATTATTATTTATCAGAATTGTCTTCTTTTAGGACCAAATATATGAAATGTGTGATAGTATTTATTTCTGTGTATTGTTCAGTTGGGGAAGTATGGACAGTCACAAAGGCATTAATTTTATTTGAACACCTTACTCCTTGAGTATGGACAACTGTGAAGGCATTATTATTAATTGAATGCCTTGCTCATGAAATATAGGTAGCCATGAAAACATCAATTTCTTTCAATTGGAAAGTGGTCTTGCAAACATTTAAATATATGTTTTTAGTAAATGTATTGAGAAACAATGGCAACATGTATATGTGGGAATAAACTAAGAAACTAAAAATGCTAATAGAATGCAAATTTGCAAAATTGTTATAAACATGCCTTTAGTCAACATATCTCTAACACTTATTGTTCTATATTATTAAGAAAAATCAACTTTATTAGTAATACTTATCTGCGGAATCCTGCAAGACCATCACATACACCGTACTGTGTGCCACACTCAACTATGGTAATGTACTTTTATTTCGACTCACGGTTACGCAATTAACTTTTCTTCAACATGCTGAGAACACTGCTGCAAATTGCCAATGATGACTTGCACCTCAGTATATTGCCAATATTCTTTATATCCCTAAATGAAAACTCAAGTCGTATGGTCATCGTTTTTCTGTGCAGCAACCATGGTTTATGGAATACTTTACCCATGGACATAAAAACTTTACAAAACATCAACATTTAAAAAAAAAAATCCTGAAAGCCTACCTGTTCTCGGAAGCATTTCCAATTTAACTTTGTTGAGAGTGGCTTTGAAAATTATTACAATGGATACCAGCGCTATATAATTTCAGTTGATTGTCTCATTAACAAATACTGTCTTAACGCAAGAAAAAAAATGATATACAGACACATACTCTGGTTTGTCAAATTTATTCAGTCAAATGGAAGATAAATTAAGGAATGTATCCGAAAATAGTAAATAAAGATATTTCCATACTATCAGGTTTTATGTGGGAATGATGTAATATGATACCCATATATGGCAATATACGATGAATATCTCAACGCAAGGGGAAAAAACTGATTACTCTGGTTTGTCAAATTTATTCAGTCTAAATTTAATTTCACCATTGGACGATACATTAAGGACTGCATAATTGGAAAATAATAAATAGGTATGTCCCCATTATCAAGTCTCATGTGACAGATTTGTGTAATTTACCCATTTATGGCCATGATGTCATATCATACCCATATATGGTCAAATCACACACATTTTTCACATAAAACATGTAAAGCTTGTCAGGCGTACACTAACAAGAGTTTGATCAGTCTCTGAATGTGTATGCTTATTTTTATATATATCTCATCAAACAAAAAAAAAAATGTTTGATGAACATTACCAGAGTCTGACAAACACTTTTATAATGTATATATCCAGATGAAAACACATGTATTACTAAATGCTACACTACCAAACATTTACAAACATTTTTTTTGATATATCAGGCACATAATGGGGGGGTGGGGAGGGTAGAATGTTTTTTTTCCAGCCCCCTTTTTACCAGTTTACGTATTGTAGTACCGGTAGTATTTTATCATAACTTTGTGAGTTTAACTTGGCAAAATGGGAAACCTGAAGGCCTACATGTATAACAACTTATTTAAAACAAAATGGTTATTATATTTTAATAATGGCATGTTAGGATAACTAGATCATATCTCAATTTTTCCCATGTCAATAAAACAAAAATAATCTTCACAAAAACTTTTAAAACATGTAAAATTTGATTAAATTTTTATTCTTCATTAATTAAAATAAAGTTACTGGTAATAATTTGCACCACATAAATGTACATGTAAAACTCAATAGACTTTTGCTTTATCAGCAGACTGAAAGTTAACTGGTACTTGTGACATGCCTAAATATGGTAATGATGACATCACATCATGACTATATATGGTCATACACAAGTTTTTGTCGAAGAACCTTTGATAATATGGACAGATTTTAGAAAAAAGTGGTGAAATTCAGGGCACAGAACATATTTTTATATCCTATAATTATAATCAAAACTGGAAAATATAAACATATCAAGAATATACATTATTATACTTTACATAAAAAAACACTAAAATCTAAACTTAGTCCAAAACTGAATTACGACCTTTTTTTATTCCTAAAATGACTAAAATCATTTCAATGTTATTAATTAAATCACATATAAAACATCAAATATTTAGGTAGTTAAATGTTAATAATAAAAATCGATCTTCACATTTTTAATGAAAACATTAAAATACAGGAAAAAAAAACATCAAATAATAATTAGTATAAAAATCATTAATTATATCAAACATCAAATATTTAGATCATATATTAGTTAATATTTAAAATGAGTATTTCGATGTAAGCATACAATTACAAAAAAAATAACATTAATTGCATCATGTTCAAAGTAAAATAATTAAAAAGTATAACAAATGTATATGATTATATATAAACATATTACATTTATATATATATATATATATCGACTCATCACAGAGTTTAATTAATTCATGGCCGTTAAATTGCACAAATCACGGCAACTGGTTTCTATAGCAACTAATTAGCATAATTATTACAACACTTAAAAACAAAATAACAACAGATATACTTGTATCAGGTTCATGTTCGATCAAGGCAACTCATGATTCAGCCAATGACAAGATAGAAGCCTGTTGGATGTTTATATTTTCATTACACATAAACAAGCATCTTACCACATAGACATGTAAACCATAATAAATATATTATATAATCAATATATTTAATAATAAATGGACCAATAATATAATTTTATTTGTTCACATAATTTTTCTTGAAATATCCAATTTATATAATATATTGATTTTTTTCAGCAGAATTTTGTGTAAGAAATACACAATACAAATTTCATCTTATCAAATATTCTGTTACTTAGAATATAAACAAAATATGGCTTAAAAAATTATATAGATATAGTCATTTTATGAATATGTAAGGTAAAAACCTTCTGAAGCAATGGAAAAAAGTTGAAAGCGTGATACTAGACACCATAATCTTTTTGAGGTAGGCCTCATAACCATTATTGTCTTTAATTTTTTTCCACTTAAATTTCATTTGGAAAACAATGATATGTCACTCCTTGGAAAATCCCTGATCAGTTTTAAAAAGTTTTAATAAAAATGCCATTGTTTCTAATATTTGGACAAAAATACCATTTTATTTATTAATTACCATTTTTTTACTTACCACATTAAATATTTAAAAAAAACTTTGGAAGGAAAACAAAAAAACATACTTTAGTATGAAAGACTAAGTTTGGAAAATATGTTTTCTAATTGATGATTCTTCATACACTACTATTGTACTGTAACTGTATTAGAAAATAATATGTATAGATTTACCCACTTGATTTTCAAGTCCTTTATAACATTTTGCTGGTTGTAAATCCAGTCATCTTTCAGTTGAAGAATGTTAGCACTTACAACTGGTGTCCACCATCTAAAGACTGGATTATTAAATGGCACATTACTGTATAAGAATGCCTAAAGGTTGAAACCATCAACAAAATTTAAGTTTGATTAATATTAGTCAAAAACCAAGGAATCAATTTGGCATTCTTTAAGTAGACCAGGTGTTGGTTGAATGCTTGGGTGCTTAAGTCACCCATCAGTCAGGCCAAGCCCTCCCTCGGCCATGACTTAACCTGAAAATAGGTGATTTTTTTAAAATAAAAATTTAGGGAATGTGTGATACAATATCCCAGAACAGCTTAAAATGGCCTAAATTTGCCTAGGTTTTCTAGGTGTAAGGAAGACCTACCAAAAAACACATCCATAGACCCCGCATGTTTCCATCAGAAATTGTCTGACACACCCTCCCCCCACTCCGTTGGACAGCTTACCCCTCTGTCACCCAAATGTAGTTGGAGAGTACCTTGGTAATATTGTGTATGTGAAAAATGAAAAAATCCAACCAAGTACTGCTAAAAAATTGTTACAAAAATTCTCTGACATTCTTAAATTATAAAATTGATAAATGCTCATACATATTGCTGACAATACAAACAAAAATGATAATCTGCAACAAAAAAAAAATTATGATAAAATATAAATGAAAAATTAAGTAAATATCATTTGCAATGAATATTGCTAAACAATTTTAAAGCTCAGAAGAAATATTAATTTTTTTTAACCTGATCTATTTTACAGACTTTGTTATGAAAATATGTTAAGAATAAAATATTAAAAGTCACATTAAGTTGGAATAATATGCATAATAAGCACCATAATTTTTTTTACAATGGATTATTTTACAAACAATTATAACCTTGAGTTTCAAAATGGAAAATTGTATAATGCTGGTCTTAGCCAACAAGATGTTTTCATGGCGTTATTTTTATTCCTATTACACTATGTCATGTTATAAATTTCAGTTATACACCATATGCAAACTGCTCAACCTAGGGAATATACTTAATTATCTGGCTACTTTAGTACCATACCAAATTCATTCCCGATTCCCGATCAATCACATCCTACCAGGTATCCATACTCCTGGATGGAATGAGAAAAGCGTATTGTGGATACAAGTACAGGGTGGGATTACAACCTCCTCACTTCAATGTTGAGAGGCCAAATCACAACCACTCTTATAGTCACATCCCTGTAAATGTGTGTAATATATTAAACGTTCTAAAAATGTTGTTACTGTTAGTAGTAGAAGAGGTAGATTGTAATTACATCAGTGACAAATACTCTATACTTGGCCAAGTGATTCTCTATAGGACGTGGTCTGTCTCAAGTCTACAGACATTTACCATATATACTAGTGTATAAGGTGAGGCTTAAAATAGCAAATTACGATAAAAAAAAAACGGGGGTCTTATTCGTGCGACACAAATTTTAGATTTCTAAACTTATGTTCGTCTTTTGTGGAGATTTTACCTTACTGCAATGAAGCTACTACAATTTTAGACCCAGGATTAATGCATTTTTACACCTTATTCCCCCAGTTTTTAAATATTAAAAAATCTGTATCTCATTCACCGTTCCCCAGTTTTTCGTCAAACAACTTTTTTCTGTCTTAGAAAAATCAGTTCTACAACATATCAAAACATTTTTTTCCTCCGGAGCCTGACTTTAAATATACAGTAGAACCTCAATTTTACGTACGGTACGGGACCAGAGGGCGTACGTAAATCGGGGGATTCGTAAAATAGAGGTTGGGTTAAATTTGTGGTAACCTTTGACCCAATACGTATGTAATGCTTAATAAACGTATGTACGAACGAACGATGATACCTAGGCTAGACCTAGCCTCTAGGCCTACGAATAAAGCCATGTGTTTAGTGTTCTTATTCATCACTTTACGATGTCATAATAAAGTGTTCAAATAAAACCATCTGTCTAGTGTATTAATTCATCACTTTATATCTTTTATTTAACTAAAATAAAGAACATGAAAATATTGTAAGATTACCTATACGACAAAGGTATACTTGGGAATTCCCCTTCATGCCTATCCTAAACAAC
>NW_022734061.1:527199-566856 GCF_011630105.1 Anneissia japonica | reverse complement strand
TACGAGGCGTACGTAAAACAGAGGGTTCGTATAACTGGGGTACGTAAAAAGGAGGTTCGACTGTATAGGGAAATAAGCTTTTGATGAACATTTAAAATCTCATAAAATGGTATTATTTGGAAGATTAGTCTTGCATTTGGCTCCGTTTTTAGCCAGCTAGATGTAGTATCAAGAACATAACAAGCAGCAAAAATTATGAATTCTGATGGTGAAACGCCGACACACAACAATCGTCAAAAAATCTTCTCAAACTCCGGGGGTCGTCTTATACGCGAGTATAAAATACGGTACAAGCAGGGGATTGTCTTAAGGCCAACTCAGACAGCGTCGTACGACACAGCTCAACACGATTTGTTGTCGCGTCAGGTCTGTGTGTGTTAAATGCAGACGCGATGGTTTGCATCTGGGGCAGTCACGTCGTAGAATATTAAACATGTTTAATATTTCTCAAGACTGTGCCCGACAACGAAATGCATCGAGCTGCGTCGTACGATGCTGTCTGAGTTGGCCTTTATACGCCGACACACAACAATTGTCAAAAAATCTTCTCAAACTCTGAAGGTCGTCTTATACGCACTGCACTGTTAAGCTTGGTACACACTGTACGATTTATGTGACAAATATGTGTAATTTTCCCATATATGGGCATGATGATGTCAAGCAGCACCCATATATGAGAAAATCATAGGTAATGGAGGGATTCAGCGATGGGCGTCATGTGACATAGGGTGTTGGATATAAACAATCGACTGGCACAGCGGTCTTTTACAATCACACTGCTTTTGTGGCTGTCCCTTCTTTTTGCTGTAAAAATTATCATAACTGCCAGTAAACTATACCAAATTGAATGGAAATTAAACTTGAGAATTTTGCCTTAATGGTTTGCTAATGCTATAAAGGATAACTGGCCGCAAACATTTAGAATTTCCGACAAATGTTAGGTTTAGGCCCCTGTACATCTATGGCATGGTTATGTATGCATGATGGTCTTGGACCTGCAAACTCCTCTGCGATGTTAGATCCACCTAAGGTTTATGAAGGATCATTTAAATTTTACAGCATACAATCCTATTTTGAACAATTGTATTGCCTTTGATAACATAGTACTCCAAGTACTATCCAAGCACAAGTATTTCATACTCCCAGTATCGAAATGCATGCCATCGTATTGCCTTTCCTAGCCATTTATTTCTGGGTGGTTGTCTTTACAACCACAACATTATCTTTTCCTATGCAATCTCACTGTAGTGTTCTCCATGTATACCCAACTTATGTCACGTGACCATCTGTAAACAAACATCGCCGAATCCCTCTATTGTCATATAAATATTGATTGTATTAAAAGATACTTAAAATGTGTTATTCAAAATGGGTAGAAGGTCTTAGCAACTCTCTTGTATTACTTATGTTACAGTCACACTACAGAAATTAGTAGTCTGAACCAAACTGGGTTGACTCATTCCTGGCTTGAAATTGCTCTCAACCCAGACAGCTCAACCGAGGCAAGGTACCCAGGTTGTCCTGGGTTGAACTAAAATTTCAAAATGTGACCAATCACAGCTGGTAGTGCAATGTTTATGCTCAAGGATTTCTACTATCTGAATTAGGTCAGCCTAGGTCAACCCAGGTAAGTGTGAACATTTAAAATTTCATGAAAGGCTTCAGATATCGGCCATACTGAGTCAAGCCAGGCTTAAGGCTCTAGTGTGACCGCAGCCTAAAAGCAACCATGCGCTGACCAGCAGAAAGACTGTTTCAGGTTTCACTAAACTTGCTGACAGCCACCCATTCATATTGTTTCAATGCTGGTTTTTGCCCCTGTTCATTCCAACAGAGGGCGTGAACTTTTGCCTCAGACCATTCCTACAGGGGACGTGGACTATGAAGTCCAAACACGTCACCTGATATTTCGGGTACATGCTGGACACGTGGCTCGGCCCAGTCCAGCAAGTCTTTACCTAACGAGATACGATGAGCTGTTCGGTGGACCACAGAGAATCCATCTTCTCCAAGTTGAGTCAGCACATTCAGAACTTGTCTGATTAAGAAAAAAAAAGAAAATGCTTAAAGACAAATTCTCTGTATATAAAATGTACAACCTGAAGTTTATCAACAGTCAATTTAAGGTTCTATTTAAAAATATAGAAATGGTATTAATTTGCAGAGAAAATATTTTCTCATTTTTGATATGCAATATATTTTGTGGTAATTAAATATACAATGTATAAAATTAAAATATTTAAATTTATTTATATTTAACTCAAAATATTTAAGACTAATTGCAACTAATAAGCACTCACTTTGACAATAGTGCTCTGCAATGCATTATGGGATTCTCATATCTTACCTGTGTAATGGCGGAACTCTGTCCTTGGTTACTAGGTGTCCTCGGGTAGATACAACATTCATGCTGTCCGTACAATCGCAGCGGACATGAAGAGACCGATCATGGTGACGATTCTCAGCCACGACAAACAAACCAGCCCAACCATGGTCTAAGTAATAGATCGTTACTCCTTCACGTCCCTAAAAGAACATTAATATTATTTATTTTGTATCTTTTTATGTTCAAAATAAATAATATTACATTATTTATTATTATATTCACGCTCCGAGTGTGGTTAATTTATATATTTACAACTCTGGGGCTGAAAATATCTTTTTACATTCGCAGGCCACGAGTTGTAAAATATATGAATTCCAATATATCCTGTACAAAAGCATCATTCGGCCTCATTTAGAGTATGTTAGTTGTATTTGGTATCCACTCTTGAAAGGTGATGCAAACAAAATAGAAAGGGTGCAATGCAGAACAACGAAAATTTTGAGAGGACTAAGAGAAAAGCCATATGAACAGAGAATATGGGAACTACGTCTACCTACTCTGAAATATAGAAGAGATGGATCTGACATCATTCACGTATTCACGGATTTGGAAATTGGGCACTTCTTTGAATTGTAAGTCTCCAACAGAACACAGAGTCATCAGTTTAAACTAAGAAAGACCAGAGCTCGACTAAATATTTGAAAACACTCTTTTTCTAATAGAATCATCAACACCTGGAATAAATTAAACTATATTACAGTGCAAGCTGATAATATCAATTCAAATAAGGGGCTGCTAAGTGAGGACAGAGCAATGTCAAACAAATTCAACTACCAGTTTTAAAGAAATGAATAAAAAAAAAAATAAAATAAAAATTGGTCGGAGGGCCAAGGTGAATTTTTGATTTAACACAGAAGGCCGCAACCAAACTTCTATGTTTCCAGTGCGATTCCAAAATCCTTCATGCAGTGCTTTCATACTGCTTTATGCTCAGTTTTAATATAATTTTTTTACAGATGATCGGTGTCAGGCCGAAAAAAAAAACAAGGTGTTTTCTAGCCGATGATGGTTGGCCGCACACATAGGGTTTTTAATTAATTTTTGCGGGCCGCAAGAAAAATATCACTGTCGGGCCGAACATTGCCTAGCTGTGATCTAAGTGTTGAATTACACAATAACAGTGTAACCTTGTTATTGTTTGTTAACACAGTGTGTTATCTTCAGACAGGATGCACTGATACTGCAACTATTACAAAAGTATAGACAAGACAGCTAGGCAATAGGTATGGAAGTGCTGACATTTAAGCTTACTCAATATCAGTTTCTTAACCCAATGCCAAGCCTTTCACTTCAAGCAAACTGCTCCGAGAATTTATGTGAAGCTATTTAATATAAGTCAAAAAAAAAAAAAGGCAGGCAAGACTTTTTCTTCTATTGTATTTCCTCTGTTCCGATAGAAAGTGTTGTTCCATTCTAATTATACTGAAGCTATTTTGAATATAACCATTACAATAGTTAATTTAATAAATGTACACTTAAATTTTGTATGTTTTGTTGGCACATGGGTTTAGGCTCTACTTTGAAACAAAATTAAAAATTAAAAAATCATGCTGTGGTAGAATTGAACCATAAATGTACAGACTAGAAGCCCACTATTAACCTTAGTGGGAACATCAGTACATTAACAAGAAATACAGTCAATTTGAACAGAACAGTGAAAAACACCAAAAACATTTTTGTGTTAACATGCTGACTGCCAGACCCTTTATTTTAGGTCCTTCCCTGTGTACCAAAACAAGAAAACAAGTCATATATTATCAAAATGGTGTGTCTGAGAAATTGACAGGAAAATGTTAGGGGGGGGGGGGGAGTAAACTTGTCGCCGGCAATCAGACAGTGCTTGTTATTGCCTCATCCAAGTATGAGTTTTCTTGTCCGTTTTTTTGCATGGGCTGGTATACGTGTAGAGGGTGCCTCCAATCGTGCAATTGAATGTACTGCCCACAACATAGCTCAACAAACATACATACGTTATTTGTACGTTATCGTCTAGGTGTATCTTCCCCGAACTATCAGCCATTAAGTCTGTGGTTCTACAATGTATAATAATGAAGTAAAAAATTGTAGAATGTTACCCCGATTTTGACCAGCATAGTCGTGCCTAGCGCCCTCAGCAACACCCTGTGGGAGGAGTATACTCATCGCTTGCAGCGAGCGTGTTAATATAATTATGCTTGAGAGGTTAGACAACTATATGCTTTTAATATAATATATAGTATATTTTATATAGTTGTCTGAGCACGGAGCCTGATTACATGAGGATATCATGATGCGATTCACCCACCTCGTGTCTTTTGCCCTTTTGTACTGCAAGCAACTGAACTGCATCCGCAAGACAAGTCTTGGAAGGGTTGATCAGGGAAGCAACAAGCGCCCTGTTGCTATGTATGGCCAGGGTGTAAGATGGGAAAGCCGATTTCCGGACTGGACTCCGTACACCTGTTTTAAGAGAAATACAAGAGGTAAATGGTTGAGTTAACTTACCAGGGGGTGCATCTTCCCCCTCCCAGACCCCTCCAGTTTTGCCACTACAATTTTTAATTGAAATAGAATACAAATACAATATGTTTCAATAGGGCCTCTGGAGTCCTTCATTATACCACTACTGCCAGCATTCCCATCTTATCTATTCTGATATTAAACTTGTTTCCCCTTTTTTGAACAATTCTGGATCCTGCTTACCATCTAATGGTCCATTAGGACCAGCTGTAAGTTATCAATTTTCGAAAGGACACATATCAGATCAATCACGTTTTATTAAAGTAATAAAAAAACAGTGGCAAGGAGGTTAGAGGGGCCCTGGGAGGGACTTTCACAGTCATTGGCACTCACTTTTTTTCCAAGTATTTAGGGGGGCCCAGGCCAGTTCTCCCCCCACCCCAACACTTGAATCTGCCACTGAAAACAAACAGCATCATACCTTTCATATCCACTCCGGTTGTCCAATGGTTAAAAGCCAAGCAAACCACTATATACGTTCCCTTTTGAAGGACGGTGGAACACCCAACAGAGGCTCTGATTTGACGCTTATTGAAGGTCATGATCTTTGACATTCCCGAGGTCGTATGGCCTGATGTTCGGAGGACGACAATGCAGAGGTCGAGCGGATCACGGTCTGCACCACCAACACGTCTAAAGGAACATTTAATTTCATCATAATGCTCTCAATAAATAACATAATATTCATTAAATTGATTTAAATACAGTTTGCTCTCCAATTCGAGTCCACTTTGTAACCTGAAAATTTGGGGTGGTCTTGGGGTTCGGTCTCCATTTAGAGGGTTAGCTTTGTGTTAAAAATTGACACTTGTTGTTTGGTTCTTTGAAAAAAGTGGTCTTGAATTAGAGGGGTCTCGGAATTAGAGGGGTCTCGAATTGGAGTGTGCACTGTATGCGAGTTAAAGAAGATGCTACTTTTCTTGTTTTCTTTTTATCTTGTGCTATTCAAAATGTGTCTTTTTCAAGGACCCTAATAGAAAGCTCAGTGTCTGACATGGATTGACTTTCATTCTTGTTGAACATGATTACAAATACATATAAGCATCATCTTTAGCTGTCACCAAACACTACAATAAACTGTCACCTTGGTGGACATAGATCATGAACATGACAGTTAATTTACAGGTTTAATACTGTGTCCAGGAACCATGCCAACCACTTTCCATCCAATCAGAATTGAAAGTTGGGTATCTAATCGTAGCCAAACTTAAAACAAGCCTTAATATTTTTATGTATATTAAGCACTATTAATTACTCTCAAATTTCAGCTGTTTTTAATGCAATTTTTCATGATTTTTCACACAAACTCTAATAGCCTGATGCTGTTTAATCCTATTGTGCTTTGTTGAGTATGGTGGTGATAGGACTAATTTTACCCAGGGCTGCGACATAGACACTCCTATCTTGACCCCAACAATAAACTGAACAATTAATTATATTTCGTAATCACCTCCATTTCTGGTACAGGGTGAAATCGGTTTGTGTGGGCTTATCGATCGTGAGTATTGTAACTTCCATCGGTCCTCCAGCGAAGTTAGGGAAGATACCAGGTAACCGGACCTCAGACCAACCATTTCGCACTTTGCAAATGTCTATATTGTCGAAATACCTAATACAAGGATAAGATAAGGAATATTAGCCATTGTTTGTGTTTCTACTAGGTTATAAAAACTGTGACATACATATAAAACAATGTAGAATTTTTGTATAATATAATAAAAAGTTTTACGAAAAGGCTCTATTCATAGGAATAAAAATTTAAACTATTTCTATTTTTAACACCTCATTCATAAAGCCATTTAATAGCAACCTTGAACAGTAACAAACTCTTGCTTGTGCAAGATACTTCAGACAAATCTATATTTGTCTACCCAAAAGTGCTAATGGATATCGGCAAATGTTGGGAAGGTAAAGCAACTAGTGGAGATACGAGTAGCAAAGCATTCCCTTCTTAAGCATTGCACATTCTGACCCATAAACCAAGGAAAGAGAGATGGGCACCTCGACCTGTGAGCGCACAGATTTCAACTACACCTTTACTTTACCATAACAATCAAATTGTTTTAATTAGTGAATTTAAGTTATTTATTACCTTTAAATTTAAAATATTAGAATTATATTTGTTACTAATTAAGAGTTACATTTATAATAACATTTCTATTTCTTTGCAAAAAAAAACCCCCAAAAAAAACATCCTTATATAGTAATGGCTGGAATTAAGTACATCTTGACAGATTCAATTAATTTTTGAATTTTAAGAATTCTATCCCATATATTATCTTGAAACAGGATGTCGTGATAATCAGCTTACTTCATCATGTCTTCCAACGAGATCCAGAATATACCATCAGCAGCGCCTAGTGGCATGAACTTCTCCCTCGTCTCATCAGTCCAGAGGGGTGACTCGTCGGACCAATCACCCTTCCAAGAATACGACCCCCATGGGTTGCGGAGCCGAACCAATCTATCAGTCAGGATAAATATAAGACTATTTACCCAAAATTAAACTTTATCCACTACACAAGCCAACAACATAGAAATATCAACATTAAAATTATATACAATAATATGTACATAACAAGAATAATTTAAATATTATTGCTTTCCATTTCAGTATATAAAATATATCAAAATACAAAAAAAACCGAAATAAACAAGTTGTAACATCCAAAAAATACAATTTATATATATTTTTTTTTATTCCTTCAGCAACTTAATCACTGTCCAATTAGAATATAGGTCGCAATCCCTTCACAAGACAAACATATACACATGATGCTTTACATAAACAAAGTCTCATAAAGAGGCTTATGGAATGGAGTTGTTTGTCATCAGAAAAAATCCTGAACTCTCACAGGATTTGAACCCAGGACCTTGGGATTGGAAGGTGAGCACCTTAACCACACAACCATTCAACTCTACTCTCTCTTTTACTGTACAGCTAAAGAAACAACAAACAGTACAATAGATTATTAGCACAAAGTTGAACATGGAAATCACGGTATAATTCTGTTAAAGCTTAAGCGCTTGTAAAAATTACCTGTTGCCGTTGAGATCCTGGACGTCCAGGAGTGAGTAGGAATGCCTTGGACGAAGGCCAATTGCTTTATAATCTTCAGGATTTATCTTCATGTTTCCACTTCCGCACGATGCACCCATCAGGAAACTGAAAAACATGAACACATTGATCATTGCCTAACTGACGCTTAGTCAGACAAGCAACTCATGTCTACTTTCTGTTTTCGTATTACTGTATAATTCACGATAAATCTACTGATTGATTGATTATGCATTAGTCTTTATGATTTGATACATTTTATTGATTCCCCAATCAGGAAACTAAAACAAACATGAGAACACATTTATCATAGCCAAATTGGTGCTTAGCCAAACTATCAACCCTGTCTACTTTCTGTTTTCTTATTAATGTACAATACAACAATTATTTTTCTTAATACAATTTAAGGGAGGGGGGGAAGAGGTGTGGTGGCACCGTTGCAACTCCACCCCCTGCATCCGTCCCAGGGTTGATTTTTGATTATGCATTATCCTTTTTGATTTGATATATATGTATGGCAATTGTTACACAGGTACATTATTTTCAAATTCAATTCTACATTAAATACAGTACATAGACATATGATCATAAATATTCACATGATCCTCTATTCATTTGTTATATTTTTCCATAATTGCTTAATTTAGCTCCATTTTTTCTTGCAATTTTTATTACTTCCTTTTGTTTAAGAAGGTAATTAGTCAATATGGCTTTAAATATGTTTCAAATGGAAAAATAAACCTTAAATTTGACTTTCAAATTTCTGTTATAAACAAATAAAAATAATTTTTCCAAAATAGAAAAAAAAAAACTCTAAATAATAATAAGAGATTTATTTGCTTATAAACACATGCCAACCATTGAAGCAAACTAATTTAATTAACAATATAATAATTTTTAGTTACACAAAATTTTATATCCATACCTAAGCTCTAAATTTTGGTAACATAATTGTTTTTAAATTAAAGCAACAATAGGAAGAAAAAAATATAAAAAAATATTTAATAAAAAACTATCATTTAATAATACTACAGTACTTTAATACAAGTCTCCCTGCAATTTATGACTACTTTAGGGAACAAGGTTGTCATGGTTTTTAGCAGCTTCGGTCTTTAATTAGAAAGATAATCATTATAATGATAAACAGAATGATGTTGATCTGTACAAGTGAAAGTCTTTAAAATATTAAAGTATTAAAAAAGCAAAAAAAAACTTTGCCTAAATCTGATGCAAGGGGCCGACTGTTCCAATATATTTTTAAGGGGTGTTCTTATTTTGGAAAAAAAGGAAATTTGTTTATGCGGATATCTACAGTATCATAGACTACTTTAATATACAGTTTTGCTTATGTTTATACAAAAACAAGTTTTTCACTGTTTTGAATCTCTATGACACTTGTCCACCTTTTGTGGGTTTTGGAACTTTATCATTGTACAGTGTTTTAATAATATATCTTTATACTTTTTACCGTATTTTAATGTTTTAATAATATATGTTAATGTTTAATAATATATCTTAATACCTTTTATAGATGGAACAATATAATAAGTATTAATTAACTATTTATGTTCTCATTTGATTGCTAGGCTTCAAAACACATTTTTGTTACATTTATTTATATGATAGACTGAATAAAATGAATTGAATTGAATTGTATTGACCACTACAAACTTGTTACATATTTCCCAGTAAATGTCAAGGTTTTGAAGTTTTGCTTTAGTTCCTTCATTGTTTTAATTAGGTCAAATACAAATGGTATCGATTTATAATAGACAACCATAACAAAACCTAGTTTTTATCACTTCAAAATATTGACACTTTTGTTATTATGATGAAAATCCAAAAGATAGCGCTCTCTGCAATTCTACACGTAATAAACAGAAGCGTCGATGTTCAGTAATAAAAAACATTTTAAGAAATCACTTTTGAGAGAGGGCATCCTAGTTGTTACCATGGCTGTTACAAAATTGGCACGAATGATGTGCTTTCTTCAGTTAACGATCTCTGATGTCAAAGTTGAAAAATAATCATGCCGTACACTGCGTTATTACAGAATTTGCATAAAGAAATCCTGGAAAACGCTATCTTGTAATTATAATATCTTTGCTCTACAGAAACTAGCAACCGTGAAGAATTCTGGATAGCACTGGATTGACATAAATAATTATAGGATTTAACAAAAATGAAACCAAACTTTATAACTATAACAAAGGGACTTATATACAAAGTAATAACATTACACAATTATAGGCTAAATGATACATCCAATTATTGTATAAATATACACAAATATATAGCCAAAAAAATGTTGTCAAAGTGAGAATGTGGAATAGAAATTAGAGGGGTTCTGTTCACTGTAGGTCTAGGACTAATTTTATGGTCCATGACTAGCCATGACTTAATACCACATGCATCTGTAAATGAAATGAGAGCCACAGGGCTAAAATCCATGGTTTTTGGTATCAAATGAAAATTTTTCATATGATCATACAAGTATTTTGGGCTCCACCCGGACAAAATACCACAAAAATTGTTCGTGCTTATATACTGTAAGGTCAAGCTATGATGTCATCATGACCATATTTAATAATAATAATAATAATAATTAATACAATTCTTATACAGCACAAACATATCTGGTGACATCTCAATGTGCTTTACACAATTTAAAATCCATAATTTTAACTAAAATACATTAAAAAACTAAACATTCACAATCAAACAACCATTCTAAATATAACACAATTTCACACATTTAAAATGTCAAATAATTGTAATAAAACTAAAAGTTTGGTAAAATTTTCAGTTTTACAAAAGCAATTTCACAAGTTAATAAAATTTTCATTCATTTAATTATTTACATTTAATTTTTATTTATTTATTTGTTTATTTTTATCAGTAAAATACAAATCGATAAAAACACATGTTTTTGTAACATAGGATATTTAGATCAGGAGATGTGAGCATTTGAAGTTTAGATGTACTGTACGAGGATCCAATTTTGATAAAATTTTGCTTTGTCCTAGATTGGTGATTACCTTAATATGACCTCACAAACACTGTGTCTCATTTCGTGACGAGACCACACATAAAAAAAAAGACAAACATAGATTTTCAATATATTAGGTTGGTTGGGCTTCGGTAAGATAGCTAGTGTTCTCAAAGTAGTCCTGATAATCGCAAAAAAGGTTTAATGGGTGATGATCACAGGGGCCAATGCGCAAATTAATATCAGTATTGACTTACCCCGCTTCCTTGGAGCTAAGCAACTGAGCCCAAATGAAGTCCTGGTCTATAGCAGGATCATCTGGTCTTAAACCGCTTGCTGAAAAGATAAATTAAACTTTATAATGTTCAAAAAAACTGTATTTGAATGAGGCCAAAAAAAAAAAGGACATAATACATCGTGTAGCATAGCTCTCGTCGAATGTAGTCCTGTAAATAAATGAATAGGGAAATTGTGTAATAAAATGCCTCTGGCAGGAACCGAACCTGCGACCTCTTGCTGTCAAGGCGTGCATCATAACCATTAGACCACGGAGGCTTCATGGTTGAACAGATTCAAATACTACCAGATACGCTCCATTACACAATTGGTACGGCTAGAAATAAATAGTTGCATATAATATAAATCAAGATAGCCGTTAACTCTGTTAAATTATATATAAATCATCAAAGAAAGTAATAGTGTTTAAATAAAAGACAGGACTACATTCGTTGAGAGCTATGCTACAAGATTTATTATTATGTCCTTTATTCGAACACTGTATTTACCTTTCTTTGACATTTTTATATATTAATTAACATACTAATAATATTGTAATTATGGTCATCCAATAATTAATATCATTTTGTTAATTAGTGATGTAAAAAGAAAAGCACTACTCTGCAAGAACAACGTCTAAGGTTGCCGCTCACATACAATAAAACCTTGAATAGAAGCATCCATGGGCTTAATCTCGAGAAGAAGTTCTTCTATAAAAGAAGCCCCCTTTTCAATTTGCAAAAAAAATCTCAAAAAGAATTCGATCTAGGAAAGAAGCCTATGGGCTTCTAATCAAAATAATATGGCTTCTTTCAAGATAGTACAGTACTTACAAATCATACGTTATTTTGACTATTATGATAGCGTGTCAGTATCAATAGTATTTTATTGTACTAGCATGTTTCAAATTTTAAAAATATTAAACAGAATTTTGAATTATTACGAAAGGGTGTCAGTGTCAAGTATTTTATCGTACTATTGGATTGGATTGGATTTATTCGCTGTAAACACAAAGGATAGCCCACGAAAGTCTAGAAGACGACTTATTTCCAGTGGGGTCCTTCTGGTGGTAAATGGGCAGTACACCGGCAGACAATCCCCTAATCTTTTCCGAAGAGTGTACTGCGTTCTTTATCGTGCACATGGGCCATAATGCACGCAGGACCAAAGGCTTAAACGTCTCATCCGAAAGACAATGCACTATTGTAACTTGTATTTCAGCCCTTTAGTATAGTAGTTCCAAAATTCAAAAAGAAAACTCAAAACAAAAAAAAACCCATTTCGAAAAGAAGCCCAACAAAAAAGTCCTAAAAAAGAGAAGAAGCCCAGCGCTTCTATTCAAGGTTTTATGGTATGGTGTGGAAATAAAATTGCAAAATTCTTATTATTTTGTGAATCAAATGCATAGAACACAATCTAAAGGTAGACCTGGAAGACTGTCATTAAGTCAAGCATTCGAGCATCTTTAAAGCCCCTATCGCACTGGACTTAATTTGGTCAAATTAACCGAGTCACTGGCTAAATTGACCAAAAAAATCTAATCCGAATGTCGGTTACAATTCCCTCAGGGTTAAATTAACCAAGCCGAATGGTTAATTTTACCGACCTCAGCCTGCCCAGTAAAACTTACCACGGTCTTGGTTAAACTAACCACGCTGGTCAAGAAGTCCAATCCGAACGTGCAACACGGTTAAAACTTCTTCCATGTTGACACCACTCGAACAAAACCGGAAGTTGAAGTCACAAACTAGCGCCCTCAATAATATTTTTTATACACAAGGTTAAATCTTGGTAAAACTATGGTAAAACTAAACGCGTGAATAATCCAAGTGCGAACAATGGTGAAATGTACCCATGACTTTGGTTAAAGTTACCCTGGTTAAATTTACCATTTTTTAAATCTAGTGCGAACAAGGCTTAGCTTGAAGATGTGAAAGTGCCTTAAAATGATTTTTATTGTGAAAGGTGCTTTAGAAATGCAGGACCATTCCCAATCAAATTTAGTTTACACTGGCAGAAACTCACCATGTAATTGTATACTTTCACAGGGCGCCCCAGTGAGCAGGGCTAGGCCTTCGGCACACCGACCAGCAATGAGGTTCTCGTAGCAGCCGTGAAGCTTTGCAAGGCCCTTCTCAATCAACGGAACCCATAACTGTTTTCGTTTTGCCTACAGTAAGCAGAAACATTTAAAATATTATGGCAAAGTGTTCGTAAATAAAAACTTATTGAGCGATGTACTGTTTTATGAAAAATACCATAAAATATCATGAAATAATTTTCCCAACCAACAACAGTTCTTCTCAGAACTATGTGAGACCTTGGCGACAATATCCAAGGGGCGTGGCTTAGTAAAAGAGAATATTACCTGTGAGTAAACAAGCCTTGAGTAGACATCACATGGTAGTAAGTCATCGATAAGAACCGTTTCCCAAGCGCCGTCTTTGCACAAGCGAACCATATACGCGCCTTCATCATTCATTTGACGCGTAATCATAATATACTCCACCAATTTCGGCTGCTCAGCCAACACCGCTAGTGCACTTAAAAACCTGCCAATGAAACATCATTTCATTATTATATTAATATCCTTTTTTCTTCTTTTATATTTATCGTTAATACCACATTCTCCTAAATACATAATGGAACAATGTTCTAAAAAGCAGTATTTTTTAATTTTCAAATAAACATAAAATTTTATTCTAGCCTGCTTGCGCACACCATTAAAAATGGAATAATCTGGATAGGAGATGGGGGGAAGGGATTCCCCCGATGAGAGATTCCCCAGTGAGAGATTCCCCGATGAGAGCATAAGTGGGTGTGGTCTGGCATCACTCAAAATTTCTAGAGAAGTGATCCAGGTGCGAATGGTTTTAAAGGCTTATTTCATCAGTTTTTCTTCTTTTTTTTTTTTTTTTTTTTTTTTTTTTTTTTTTTTTTTTTTTGGGGGGGGGGGGGAGATGCAGCACTCTTTTTGATGGGACCCTGCATCCCCAGCCCGCATTGTTTTACATTGCTTTCCCATATATCTTGTATTTTAATTAAAGTCTTGCTAACACTACAATCAGATGAGCTTTGTTATTATTAACACTCTGTCCGCCAAACACGGAGATCTCCGTGTTTGGAAACACAACGCCTGACTGCCAAACACAGAGATCTCTGTGTTTCAGGTTTTTATGGAATCCGATAGATGGGGTAAATGCCGACATGTACTAACAATTTGAACACTATATTCAGTCAGGACTGTAAGTATTTCACTATTTGTTTGTTTACATTGAGCGTAGTAGTACTTTCATGAAATCGTGATTATCTCATCTTCGTTGTGCGAAATTGCGTAAATCTCCAAAAGTGAGGCCTTTTCATTTAAAGTACAGTTATGGGTCACAGACTGAGTAAAGTGTTTTGGTACCATTGTAAAGCTAAGATGTTTGTACAGTAGTTCTTGTAGTATACATTACATGTCAATATGATCACATATGCACTCACAACGAGCTACGGAGAAGTGTTAAATTTTGCTAAAATGTCTGGCGGTGGCTGATACTATTTTTTTTAAACCCCTGGCAGTCAGAGTGTTAACCATCAGGTTATTATAAAACCATCTAACAATAGGTCAGCATGGAAAAACAGACACCAATCTGTGAGCAACTTTAATTTACATTCAAGATGGTTTTCTCATTACATTATCCGGGGTTAAAAACAGAGCACATTGAATTCCGGTACATTCACCTTTTTGAAAAGTAATATGTGTCCGATTACTTTATGAAATTTCATTGTTCCAAATAAAGAAAAAAAACCTGCAATAGAACACCTTGGAATAGCATGTGATTAGAGGGCCATACTATCAACCAATAGGATACTGTGGCTATAAATAACTTCGTTTTCGAGGAAGGAAATAATCCAAAAGAAGACAAAAAATGAACCACATGGTATTTCCAAATGAATATATCCATCAGAAATTAAGAGGATGCAATCATTTTGAAAATTCCCATCAAGACCTCCTTAGAAAAAACCAAAAAAAATGTGAAAAATAAAATCAATATTTGAATAATTATTTTAAATGTTTACTTTTTATAATTGAACAAAAAAAACCCAAAAAACAAAACAAATACATAAAAAAAACCTTGAATAGAAGTCCTGGAGTTTTTATAGGACCACTAGATGGGCTTCTTTTTGAGATGGACCTCTTTTCGAGATGGACTTTTTTTTAGATTAATTTTGCAAACTAAAGAGTGGGCTTCTTTGCAAAATTAATGCTGTAAATTTTGGAATTACTATTACTGATACAGCATTTTTCAACAATGGAATTCGGAAATTTAATAACTTTTACCATGTATTGTTAGAACAATAAAATAACATTAATACCGACACGCTATCATAATAATCAAAGATAACGTCAGTCTATCTCAAAATAAGCACATATCATCTTGACTAGAAGCTCATGGGCTTCTTTTTGAGATTACTTCTATTTAAAGTTTACTGTATGAGCGGTTTGGTCAGTGGTTGCTGTTCTGCTAGTCACTCTTGAGGTCGGAGGATCAATACTTCGCTGTGCATTTCGCTAATGCTCTTGGGCAAAACACTTTTATGTACGGTTGTCTCTCTCCACCCAGGAGCACTTGTAGGTGCCTGGTAGCTTCAAACACGAAATGCGCTGATTACAGCAGTAACATTATGGAATTTCCCCTAGGGAGCTTAGTAATAGTGTCTTCAATATGTGGTTGATCCAATGACTGGGGGTAATAATGTGAAGCACTTAGAGGTCTTTTCTTTAACCATATTTTTAGCAAGAGCCTTGCTAGCATGAAGCGCTTTAAAGTATATATTAAACAAGCTGGTAACCTAATCAGCAAAAAAAATAAAATTTAATCGTAAATAAAACAAGTTCTCGTAACCTCAAAATCTTCGATGAGGGCAGTATAATAAAGCAATAAAACTAAAAAAGATCTATTTATCAATCAACTATATATCAGCCTCAAGAGGGCAGTATAATAGAGGCAGTAGATCTAAAAATATCTATTAATCAATCAGCTAAGTGTTTCGTTGAAGCTAAAAACCAATAAAGTAACAAAAATATCTGTAATTCTTACACTTTGATACATTTGTGAATATTATTATTCATCCAGGTAAGTATAGTCTCAATACCAGGAAATAAATAACTCTTTTTTACTGGATTTGCTTGTTTATTCAAAAGCAATATTTCACGTCCAATCAAGATGACGGTTTATTTAATTTGTTTGGGTTTTTCTATATTTAACAACAGATGGTACATCATGTTAATTACCTCACTATTTACATTTTATTATTAAATGGACTTCTCCATAAAATTGCTTAATTCTTCAATATCATCAGATATGAAAAACCCCAAGGTAAGCTTATATACAAAATGTGACCAACCATGAAAATTATCTTCAATAAAATGGCTACAATACCATGCTATCTGTCACTATAGCCCAACAGTGGTTGCCAGCCGGTGAAAAATCTTTAAAAAAAAAGAGTAATTATGCGCAATTTATCCGGCATCCTACCACCAGTAGTGCTGTTGCAGACTTTTGCCACCCCTGCTAAGCAGGCTTGTAAATGATTTACGACAGGACCAATGGAGGTGCTATAATAGTTATAATAGTATGTGTTATGTTTTCTCTACTTTTCTTTTGACCATCACAAACGCCACAATATGTGTATTATTATTATTATTATTATTATTATTAATAACAATATCATACATACCAACAGTTTCCGAGGATTCCTTGTGAAATGTCTGAAGGCCTTGGTGTCTTGAATATCGTCCATGGTATTTGCATTTCTTCCCTTGGATTCAACACCTGGCAAGGTCTTAACCACTGCGTGCACCGTGCCTTCATCTTTGGTTGTTCGGGGTTGAGATATAAAGACACAGGTGCCGGAGGAAATTGGTCATCCACAAACTGTTCTTTATTCTACGAAGACAGAAAGGAGTACACAAATACTTGGGTTGTTTCAAAACTGAACTTATGTTCTTAAGATTTATGTGGTCTGAGGGGCACTAGAAAGAGGTGTCCACCCTAACCTAACCATGCTTAAGATAGGCATCTCTACAGTAGATGCCTCAAAATGACCCCAGCAGACTGTCACAATGCACAGTCTGTGGCTGATCCAGGATCAGCCACAGACCTTAGGAGGGACTTTTACAAATAGAGGTTGAAGACCATCTCAGTCTAACTACAGTTGAGGGTGAGGTTTGAAACTACTATATATGACTATGGCACTTAGATGACTGGAAATGGCACCCTTTATTTCTTCTTTTCTCCATGATTTTTTCCTCCATTTAAAAAACATGTTTAAAGTAATTTAGGGAGAGGGGGCGCTATCTATGCTACCTAGATTAAAACAAAAAAACTTAAGTATTTATAAGCAGTGATTCCCAAACTTTTTGGGTTCGCAGACCCCTCTGGACATGTCAAAAGACTTCACAGACCCCATGTCTAGATATTACTCATTGTCCATATCCCAACAATAAGATTATAGATAGAAGAAGATTTGCCATGAGAAGTACAACATTAAGCAGTTGTGAATCCTGGAATTTGAAATAGAAACCACCTCAGCCCCACCATGGGGGGGGGGGGCAGAGGTACAAAAAATGTTTATGTCGATGGCCCTTCTAGATGGCCGGAAATGGCACTGTCAGACTCAAAATTTGAAGACAATTTAATCCTCCATTTAATTTCCAACTTGTAAAAATTAGTGCGAATCATGGTTGATATTAAACCAATAAGGTTACGGATCATGACATCTTAGATATCGCCAATAAATTATTAGAATTAAAATATTAGTCATGCCTGCCAAAGGTATTAATTATTGTCAAAAGGAATGATCACATTGTTGTGTGATGTAAGAAAAGAAACCATAATGGAATCATGAAAAAGTTTTTATAACAATCTAGCTGACCCCACAACATTTTCGCGAACTCCCCGCTGACCCCTTTGACTCTGCTGACCCGACATTGGGAACCACTGATTTATTTAATTGAATTGCTTAAAATCACATACCACTTTACAGAAGTTCCTTATATGTTCAAATTTCTCCTGGGCCGATTCCTCATCTAACTTTCTCTTTGATTCTTGAATTATACTATTTTGTCTTCGCAGTCCTGGATTTTTTGCCACCGCCATTTTCTGCTTCTGTTGCGGTGATTCGCACACACGGCATTTCTTGTGCTTGGCACTGTTCTTCAGACCACATTTGTGACAACTCCACAACTCTCCCTTGCTTTCAGACTCATGATTATGGCCGCACATACAGCAGACGTTAATAACTTTCGGGTTGTTGTACGTACACTGTTCGCACGCCCACTCATTTGGTCCCGGAGCAAATACCCCGGAGCTTACTTGCCAATTTGGTTCAGCTGACCGCGGATTCTTACAAGCCATACAAGCATTTGATTCCGTAACATTTATAAGCGTACATGTATCACAAGTCCATGTCTTCTTTTTCAACGCATTACTTCTTCCGATTCGGTCTGCTTTAAGATTTCCCAGAGGTCTGCCTTCTGGAAGGACTTCGGTACCACTTAATCTTTCTCTTGGTGCGGAACAAGTGGCACATTTTACTGCAGTGACATCATTCTGGTAGGTGCAGGCTGCACAAGACCATTCCTCTTCTATTACTGTCTCTGAAATAGTTCCGTTACGTATTACCGGTATATCTACAACCACTGGTAAAGATTTTCTTTTATCTGTTTTATCTGTCTTAATATTTGCATCTTGGTTACAAACATCTAAAACCACAGGTAAAGACTTTCTCTTGTCTAATTTATCCATTTTCATATTTGTATCTTGATTACTGGAAGACGATTGGTTGACTTCAATCACCATTTCTCCCGGCGCCTGAGCACTTGTGCTTGCTTGGTTACCATCAGTATTTTTCTGAAGCTGTACAACGCTTTCTTTCTCCAAGTGGCAAGCTGCGCATTTTACACCTGTTGTTTTATTAAAGAATGTACAATGCGCACATTGCCATCCATTGTTATCAACGTCCATCTCAGAGCTTGCGTCACTATCATCCGCATCAATTATCTCAACAGGCGCAACTTTGATAGGGCTTTTCACCGGTTTAGATTTCCCGCTTTTTTTCTTTGTTGCCACATTCTCCTCTCTGATTTCACCCGGGAATGGTAGCGGTTCTACCCGAGGCATTGTGATAACTTTTGGTGTTTCGCACATACTGCACCTTCGGGCTTCTTGATCATTTTCTAATGTGCATCGTCTACAATTCCAGCGTTCGTTTCCTGTTAACTCTTCTTCGGTAACTTCCATCTCTTCTGGGTCATGGTTCTCTGGTTGTGATGCCACTGGATTCTTTGGCTGTGAGTCCTTTATCTGTTGGCACATGCCACACGCTAAATAATTGTGTTTATTTTCGAAAGTGCAGTGTTTGCAATACCACGTTGGTAGGTTCGTATCAACCGATTTCCTTATTTCCTCCATAGTCTGATCTTTGAAGTGTTCTGGTACAATAGCATCTATCAACTGATCGCTGAAAAGGAAATGAAAATATATCTTTAGTGACAAATCTTTTATCATAAAATAATTTTCATAAACTGATGGATCAGACAGTTGAGAACACTTTAGTTCCTATTTTCTATCATTATCTAAAGTCCCATGCAGCCTATCATGATATTTGACAAAAACATGTGACATGGCTAAATATGGTCATGATGAAATCACATAGCCACTTCATGACTATGGGAATACAACAGTTTTTTTTTTTTTAATTTATAGTGTATATAGACAGAGCTTTTATTTTTCATAGTATGTTTAGCAGTGAACAGGAGCATATATGGGTGGGGGAATGGCAAATGCCCAGGGAAAAGGCTCAATGAAGTAGAATTAGGTGATTTACAACTACTTGCAGCATATTTTTATTGCTAAGCAAATTTATGGTTTAGGAAAGTCAAACATCCCCTTATCAAGCACCCTGTAAATGCTGTATGTCACTGATTACAAAATGGTCTCTGCCACTGCCAACCTACTGTATTAAAATGGCTAGTCTAGTAATTCTTTAGTTCAAATGGGCAAGAATGATCATTAACCTTACAGTATCTAAATATTTTATAAAACTAATAGAATTTATTAATCAAAGGACTACATCACACAATATTGACAATTCTATCAATCATATTTTATTACCTCCGCTAAAGGAGATTGTACTGTACATTCATTGATGTTTGTCATCTGTCCGTCCGTCTGTCATTCTGTCGTACTTTCAGTCTGTAAAGCCGGGCACCCACTGAGCCAACGGTCGTCGGCCGACACGATTCTACAAAGAACGCAA
Organism: Anneissia japonica; assembly: GCF_011630105.1. NCBI lineage: Eukaryota > Metazoa > Echinodermata > Crinoidea > Comatulida > Comatulidae > Anneissia > Anneissia japonica. The sequence goes on along the minus strand of NW_022734061.1, from coordinate 546,339 downwards.
CGCGACGAGTGCGCAATGTATTGTTTTTTAATGACGATCTGTTCAGACTGCCACCGACAATGAGCAGACGTTGTCGCGTCATTTAGTGCTCACTGGAGTTGGATTCGTTGTACGACAATCGCACAATGCAGCAAGTGCCCTGCTTAAGTCTGCAAGCAGGATTGTGCAAAAACTAGTCAACTGATCATACGCAAAACTGTTCATACATACTGTAGCAACCATATTAGATGCAGTTGCGTATTACAGCTATGACTTCTCGTTGGCTAAAGCCAGCGGCCCCAGACTTTAAGGGGCCACAGGGTATTCATCAGCTTTTTTTATTTTGCTTCAAATTGCCGTTAAAGCGGTGGTTTACCATGTGGCTTTTCACTCAGACCCAGCCCTAGAGTAGTAGGCCCTCAAAGATCTTGGCCAGGGGCCATAGGCCTCTTTGTTACACCACACTCGTTAGATGACTATGGCCTTGTATCTACAACCGGTGAGCGGTCGTTTGTAAGGGACACTATGAGCTCTGATGAGAAGCTCTAGAAACACTTGGCTGATTGATTAATGAATCTTTTTTGTATGGGCGACAGTTAGGGCCAAATATTTGTATTATTATTAGCTCCGATGAGAAGCTCTACAAACACTCGGCTGATTGAACTTATTCGCTCATTGATTAATAGACCTTTTTATATGGGCGGCTGTTAGGGCCAATATACTCTACTATCTCTATTATACTGCCCTCATCGGAGCTTTCAGGATTATGAGGACTTGTTAAAGAGCACATTGTTAATAATATTACAGATATAATGGCCTATTCAAGTTTTTCACATGCCACTCACTAGCAAAATGCTGGCCTCGATGACCTCAGGTCAATTATAGAAGCAGTTGGCCCTCAAAAGATTAAAGTTAGCATGATTTCTGCCTTTGAAGAATTTTACAGAAATATACTTCCTTGTTTGTGTACCATTTTGGAAAGTTGTAAACAAAAAATATTTTCTGTTTTTTTTAATTATTTTTATATGAATACCAAATTAAACAAATTTAATTGCACTAAACAAATGAATGAAATGATAATTAATATCAAACACTTTTATAATATTTAAGAAAAATTAGTAAATTTATTTCCTTTTTTTATCTGAGGTGTTTATTGATATTATAGGATGCATATAAATTACAGTACAGCTTCAGTGGCAGCCCTAGGATAAATTTTCTGGGGGGGGGGGGCTAAGTTGTCCGACAGGGAGACTTGAGCTCGTAGGCTCGAGCTGGGGGAAGGGGTTAAGAAGGGGTTTCCCCTCCCAAATGAGGTTTTTTTAAGAATAACAACATCTGGATAGCCGGAAATGGCACTCTCAGACTGTGAAAGACATGTGTTGACTTGGTATGGGCCTATTTTTATATGTTTTATGGTCTGACTGCCCGACGAGCTCTGTCCGGCGGGGGGAGGGGGGATTGACCTGTCTGGGGGGGACTTAAGCCCCCTGTCCCCCACTGGCACCGCCACTGTACCAATGTCTACTGTACTTACGGTAGGCCTAAAATACTAGTACTAAATATTTTTGTATAAAAAATCATAAAATAACTATAATTATAAATTTTCATCAGTAAATTTTAGATATCGTGTATTTTATAAATTCAACTCAACTCAGGCATGACGACAAGTGGAGTAAACAAGCAAAAAGCCACCAATTACACCAATCAACTAAGTGTATCCTGTTTGAGTAATAAATTCAATGACAATTTTGTTCTTGAATACACAGTGGTACTTTCTGGTACTTTCCACAATCAAAAATGTATCTGTGAACAATGATGACGATGACTATAGGAGAAAGAATGGAAGAAGCTCAATGGAGAGCAGACGAGATGGAATAATAGCAGACGACAAGTCAGCAAATGACTTAAAATGCTTCATGAAATAATTCTACATCAAAATACAGGATATTTTCTGGCTATATTCTAAATATACTCTGTACTCTGATATTTTATTATCAGCTAAATATTGTAGGTATAATTAATGGTACATATCAATGGTATACGGTAAGTCCACTAAAATCCTGGTTAGTAGGGGTTGCGATATGAATTAAGGTCTAAATACTAGCTCCACAAGAAGGGAAAGGGGGCTGGTGTCCCCAAGAATAGAACGACGAATATTCCGGAAGCTTCAGTGTCTGTAAAATCCGGTCTATGTTTGTTTACGTTCATTTTGATAAATATACATGTTTATGAGGAAGTGTAACAGCACCCTCAATTTTATGTTACAAGGGAGTGCTTGTTTGCATTTCAATACTCAAAGTGATCTAAGCAAAGACTGTTTTATAGCAACGGTCTTAGCAACTGTGTGACTTTCGCAAGACCGTCTAAGTGATAAAGCTGACTTTATTTGAGGAGTTAAGACTACCAGTTAAAACAGTTTTATAGCAATCTTCCCCTGTACATACATTGCTATTTTTTTCTCACCAACAAAATATGTTGAGGTCTCCAACGATGGAGGGCAGCTTGCCCCGATGAGGACTCTCAGAGTCAGTGTTAAGTTCGGAATTTCAATCACTACATATTATTTGTTCAGTAGTATGCATGCATACTTAGAACAGGTCTCCCTCCAATTAAAGACCATTTTTCTGTGGTCCGAAATGTCTTTTTATCTATACTATCCAACTGCTAATTGGTTAATTGTAAGACTATTGCTAATTATGTGTGCATAAAGCTCTTTTCTTTTTGGTTTTCAATTTTTTACTTCACACACCTGATGAAGCTGGCATTGACTGCCAGCGAAAGCTTGTGTTAAATAAATAACATCTAAGTTAGTCTCAGAGTGCTGCCTTTTAATTTTCTTTGTATATTGTTTAGACTAACACGGCTTCATTACCACTTTTATCTATACTATTTAATTAGAAGAAAGCTGCTAAAGGTCATAGAAACAGACCCCAGTCCCAAAAGCAGTCTTTAGTTGGAGGGAGACCTGTATTTAAAAAAAAAAAAAAACAAAAAAAAAACATGCAACACTAGGCCTAGGTGTAAACAAAGTACAACTTGAATAACAATAAGACTGTGGCTGTGTGTTACAGTGTCAGTACTTAAACTCTTTACTTCTACTATAGTGTGTACCTCAGTTGTGAAACCTTTTTAAAAACACTCTCAAACACTGATTCTTCGTCAGAAACATGTTGTTCGGGCACATCCTGGTTCCTGTTAATATCTACGGCCTTATTATTATCAACATCACTACCATCACAGCCACTACTACTACTACCAGCCTTATTTCGCTTTGCAGGCGGGGGCATCGAGCTCATTTCTTCGCCTTCGAAGGAAGGCGGCGAGCTCCTCATTGTCGAAGCGGCGATACCCATCACTTTGTAACTCCAAATTGGCCAAAAATCGTCGCTTAACGAGCCTCCATCTGTTAGAGATACTCCATAGCGCAACAGCTGCACTAAAGACTTTGGGTATTAATATCATGTCAATATTGAAATTAGCTAACTTACGTATTCCGGACATTAGACTCGGCTTAACCTACCAACGCATTAATGATCGGTTTGTTCTTGCCCATTTTCATTGTTTACACCTACCTCTCCTGATTAGTGCAATAGCTAGCGATGAGGCTCAATAAAACGCTTCTCATGATTGGTCGATATTCAATGGCCGTCATTTCCTCTAAAATTTCTCTTACCATGTGAACGATTTTGTTTTCACTTTATAGTACTTAACTACAGTACATATACAGTAACATACACCAACAGTATATCAAATTTGTGTGTGTCCTTATCATTAGTTTCTACAAAATCATTCCGTACACACTTTCGCGTTCGCGGAATACACACGGTCGCCATATTTCGGCAAACCAGCAGCGAAAACACGTCTCCTGGCCTTCTGAAGTTTTAGTTTAGCATGTTGAATGCATTATTCTATCATACTGACTAGGCCTACAGTGACTGTTTAATTTTCTGGTATGGAGGATCACATTCACAGCTATATTATATATGTCATCAAATTTTATTAAATAGATAAATTTGTAAAATACATAGTAGTCAGTAATTTGGTCTCACAATCACTACTCACACCACCACAGACTTGTTTACCAACAACACGGAAGTGATCACTTACTAAACAATTGCCCGACCTCGCTGGCTGCGCTGAATGCATCTACTGCAGTGAACCGTAACATACGGTTCGTCCGTTGCGATAAAGGTAGTGCTGTGCAGTCACTATTTTAACTGTAACATACTGGAATTATAACTTCTTACTTTTGAGTTTTTGAACGATTTCCGAGTGAGATTTATAATGCTTGAGTTTATACAGGATTGACATCTGTTTTTCAAACCCCACATTCATCATTTTGTAAGAAAAGAAAATTGTCGCCATGGTCAGGTTGGACGGGATTGTTCACCAAGGATGGTTACGAAAATCGCCACCAGAGAGGAAGATGAAAAGAGATGTGAGTACATCATCAAAATGGGCCTAGCCTAGCCCCGAGACCTATATTTTTTTAGGAGGGGTCAAGTCCTCTTTAGAACATGTCATCTCTTATATCTTCAGGAAATCGACCACAATGTGTTTTAATAAAGTTGTAAAACTTTGAAAATATTTCTTCTATGTGATTGTACTATACTAAAAGTAATAGTTAAAAATAGGTTTGTTGGCAGTGTGGCCCAGCTATGGAAACAGGACAGTACTGTCTGTATGTACTAATTTTTAGAATATACAGTAGCACTACTGTATTAAGCAGCTGTTCAGTTCATTGTAAATATGTATGCAGGCCCTTGCCATTTGTTTAATAATTATAACTAGTTCATGTTTTTTTTTCCCCACAACTTACAGTGGGTGGTTATATATAAGTTAAAACTAAAAGGCCAAGTCAAAAACAATCCTTGTTTTCCGTCTTGGGTTTTTCAAAAAAGTTGGTGAGGGAGGTACTTATAATATTTGATATTCATTATTTTTAACAGTTCGTCAAAATATGCCAAAGAATGTTCTCTGCGTAGCAAAATGCCTTGTAAACAATTTGTCAATAGTTTTGTCATTGCTTCTCTTGCTGTTATCTTGGTATTTGTGTTTAAAAATGCTTTTAAAAATAATAAAATGTGTCAGCAATTGAAATTTTGCATTTTCGATGTCAAAAAAACCAAAAATTTTAAAAATAGCAAAAAAAAACAAAAAAAAAAACAACAAAATTGATGCAGGTCCAAAAATGGTTAGGGAGGAAACGACCAGAAACGGAATTTTATTTGGCCCAACCTATATAGCTGCTAGCAATTGTAAATAATTAAAACATTGGAAAAGAATTGACAAATTGGTGAAGACTAGTTCCACATTCAGCTCAGTAGACATTTTGTAACGCCGACATAAACCAGGCCAATTCTTGGTTGAGGAGACGAGTCTGTGGCAGATTATGTACAGAGGAGTCTGGTGGGAGGGTATGTAATGTTGACACCTCGTCACCATGGCACCCATGCATAATTATATCAATCTCAACTACCGATAACTACAATATGTCATCGATTCATAGACTTATTACATATTTTGAAATAAAATTACATCATCCTATGATAATAAAAAGCTCATGTTCATCATACTTTTATAGAATTTATTATAAACATATTGTGTAAGCCTTTATTTAAAATATTTAGGTTATTCAATATTTATCTAATGCAAAGCCTCCTCACAAGACTGGAGGTTTTTATTTTTTCATGCCTGCATTCCGATCTTTCAGGTGTAGGTAATACTCGCGGAAAGTGTTTGTGTGCAGCACTCTCACATCATTGATAAAATCGGCGCATAAATAAAATTCGGCACAGAATACTCAGTTAATGGTAAAAAGATGTCATTAATTTGCTGTATTTTGGAGTTCTTTTTATGAAAATCGGTAGCATTCGGTGAAATTTTGGTGACCTGTAGATTGCATGAAAATTTAACTTGTACTGTATAAAGTGATTCAGATGTCTATACATGGACAAAACATGTGTTTAGCCTTTGAACTCTTGACCTCTATTGATATACACAAGGCCATTTAGGCCTTACACAGAGTGTGATAGCGACACGTGACATCGGTAGAAAATATAAAACCTTTTTATGCTCCTTATGGTGTTCCACACCAAACACGACTACTAAATATAGAATAATTTTCTATGTCCGAAGACTGTTTCGTTACAAAATATTCTCACCAATCACTGATACCAGTCATCCTTCTGAGCATGTACTGTAGACGTAACTGCAGAACAAGCCTCTGAAGTTCCGTGCATCACAGCTGTTGTCGCGTGCTGTATAAATGGATCATAGTGCGCAACGGAATATTAATTGTCAATGTCAAGCTTTGTGTATCTATAGGCATTTACCGCTGTGCCATTCTAAAATTTATGCTCCTTCAAAAATGTAAAACAAGTTGCTACCTTTTGTGTTATTTGGGTGTAGATATTATTAAGGTTTGTTTCATATTATCAACGTGGACCGTGCATTTCAAAAGCAAAAACAAGTCATTCATAAACAGATTGCCAGGAAGTCCTTGTGATGATTAAAATGCAATGATCTCTAATGATCACGTTGGGTGATGAAACCACAGATGGACTCAATGGGAAATATGTGAGTGAGGTCTATTGTGGTTAAACAGTAGTGAAGTACTGTACAGTAATCCAAGGCTGTGTGCTGAAATAGGCAATGTAATCTATGAGCACATGGTTTAATGTTGCCCTTGAAACTGTACACATGTTCCAGAAATATTAAAGTCAAAAGATTAAACTATGGTATGTTATCGTTACCTTTTTTTTTTTTACACGAACACATTTTATACAGTAAGAACAATGAAATATTAAGAACAAAATAAGAATAAATTGAGCCTGAGGTAAAATGTCAAATGAGAATTTAGTTTCAAAAAAACTAGAAAAGCCAAAAAGAAAAATATTTATTATTTGTATCTTTTATTTGTATTATTATATTTTGTATCTTATGTGCAGGAGGTGTAACTATGTGTACCTCCTATCATTTGGGGCCATTTTTACCGAAGCCCTTTTTTCTGGGGCCTTTTATCAGAGGCCATTTTTTCCGGAGCCAATTTTATTTTGATACAGTACAGTGTATACGGCTGTTCAATGAAAATCTTATGTTAGAAAAATGTGTAAATTTCTATCGCATAGAGACCTATGTATTTTGCGCTTTACAAATCCAAATTATTATTATTATTATTAAAATAAGAACAAATTAAGAATATTTTGAGTCTGAAATAGGCCAAAAAATAAGAACAGTGAGCCTGGGCATAATTTTACTGGTTCTTATAAAAAAAAAAGGTGTATGCAAATGTCAGTGAAAGATGTAAAGTACCCCTGTATTATTAGGCCAAATAAAAAAAAAATACTAGTTTCACCTCATCAAAATATTACTGTAGGACAAAAAACTACTTTGTTTTTTTAATTGGCCTTAAACAGGAGCTTACAGTAGGCTGCTTTCATCCTGAGGTTGTGAAATTCAGAATGCGGAACCAATGGCGTAACTAGGGGATGCGCAGAGGGTGCACACCCTTCCAAAAATTACTCGCCCCCCTCCCCCAGTCCCTCCTAAAAAATCACGGTCAAGTAGTTAAAAATCACCTTATTTTGCGAATTTTATTTTTAGTAAATTAAATTTATAAATCAGTGAAACTGTTTCTTGCTGTAAGCTAATAATTTACTTGATTCTTTTAAGTGAGCTATTCAAAATTTTATTTTGAGGTATTTTCCTGTCTTTCTGACTGATAGTAGGGCTACATTTTTAACCGAGTGGCTCGTGCCCAGTAAAACTGATCAGATCTATTTTACCGAGCCGAAAAGTCCAATGCGAGAATCGGCCTCAATTAAGTAATTCGAGCATTACTCAAATGGAAGATGTCATGGATAACACCCTCTAAAGTTGATTCTCACGACTCGGTTTCTCGCAAAAAAACTAACCATCGACTCAAAAATCAAAGTGCGGATAGCAGTAAGATTTACCATTGGAATATACCCTCGGTCTTAGTAGTATCTTCCAGTACAAGTATAAAAGATTGTTGTGACTTTCTTTAGTGCACTTTCCACTGTATAACAGGTCTTATTGTCAAATTTCACTTGATGACTTACTACTGTATAACTAGGACAGGTCTTACAGTAGCATGGCATCATATTTCGTAAACTGGCTTTACGAAATGACCCATCCCATCATTCCTCCACAGATTTACTCAAACTGCCAAACGATATCTACCCAGTATATACTGCCCCCACCCCTGATGTGGCACATTGTGTTGATTGTTAAGTGGCAGTCTATGCGCGAGTTTCATGGATCTGTTGTGCACACCATGTCGTGTTGCATCCTCTGCAGAATTCTAGCGGCTAACGACCATCAGCGCAACGTGTGCCCTTGTTTAACTGATGGAAAACATTAGCAACACATTTTTGTTGGTGTTGGATTTCTCTTCTCTGTTTTTAGGATGCTATAATTTCCTTGTTCTGTGTGAGCATCCGGTTATGAGAGCTTTGGTTTTTGGTTTTTTGGTTTTTTTTTTCATTTGCTGGTTTTGTATTCTTAATCCGTTGTCTGTTGCAAGAGACTTGAATATTACACAATATTTAAAACAAAAATAAAACAATTCTTATAAAATTGAAAAAAAAAAGCTGGACAAACAAATAACAAAACTAAAAACAGTTATAAAACAATCGCAAAACAATGAAAAAAAATATTATAGTAAAAATGTTTTATCTTACTACGAATCACAGGGTTGTACTGTAGCTGTAGAAATCTAAGGGTGAGTGAAAGACATTTTAAGGGTGGGTGGGGGACAACATTGGTAAACTCTAAATAATAAGAGTGGATTTTAAGGATGGAAGAGTGGGTTAATGAAGGTGGTTGGAGGCCTATAAAATTAGCTTTACTGTATACTGGGTGGAAAATTTCCAAGGCTGGGAGGTGCTGCCCACCATAACTACATCTTTCTACGTTAAACATTCGTTTTTGAATACCTGTACTACAGTATGACATTGAACATTTGTATTTTTCAATCATAATCCTTCCAAAACCTGATTTTTTTTTTTTAATCCTTTCAAAACCTGATTTTTTTTTTTTTTTTTTTTTGTGGCAATATTTCAATTTTTTGTATATTATGTGACCAAATTTAAGGAAGTACTTATAAAGTGGCGGGTTGGAAATCCCAATGTTTGATAATTTTAGTCAGAATAATTTCCAAGATTTTAAATTAGGTTTTTTATAGTTAGCAATCAAAAGTACAAAATGAGGTAAAAATATGTTTTTAAACGCATTTCTTAGTTATTAATATTGAAGCATTTTTATTGGTCAAATTCTGTTCCGCCACCAGTTAAAACTAATTACATTTTTTTAGACACTTTACATATGATCTGATTTTAGTCACATTTTGCTATTATATGATTTTATAGATGTAATTTATGATTTAGGTTTAAAAAATCATTTTGTCAAATTAAAATTAACTTTATACCCATTTTAATATTTTCCGCTTATTAGAATTCCGTCCCACCACCCTTATGAAGCATAATTTTTTTTTCAAAAGTGTTTTGCATCGATTCCATTTCCATAATTCTTAACATTATTATGATATTTAAGGTGTAATTTATGATTTTGCCTTAAAAAATTATTTTGGAAAATTTAAAACAATTTTAAACCAAAAAAATTATTTAATTCAATCCTGCCACCATTTGGAATTCGTCCCACCACCATAAGAACAGTAAAAGCTACATTATTCCTTAATGTAAAAATATTGATGTGATTCCAGAACTGGTGAACTACAAAAAAAGCAGTCAGTGGTTTAAGTTTTTGTTACCAAAAAAAAAAACCATACTGTAGATTAAAATTATGTACAGCAAAATGGATAACAATTATTATAAGCCTTATTGAAAATTACTTAGAAACATTAAAATTGCAAAAATATTTAGTTCTTATAAAAAAATAGAAACTGCAATTATTAAATAAATATATAAAATGCAAAAAAGTACAAGAAAACATGTAAATAAGTTAGCATAAAAGTTATAAATTATTGTAATTATTGAAAACATATTCTTATATTTGAAAAAGTATTAATATATAAAAATATTTTGTTCTTATAAAAAATATGCAATTCTTTATTACAGCTATTTGAAATACTATACCACAGAAAACACTGGAAGCACACAAACAAAACATACATTCAAACATGCATAAAACAACGGAAGCTTGAATAAACGGAATAATAAAATTCTATTTTTAAATTAATTTACTTTGTAATTTAATAATAAAAGTTATCTTTCAGTTTCAATTAGAAAATTAGAAAGAGAATTTACAGTATTTGCTATGCTGTACATACTGTAAGGTAACCTAAGGTATTATTCTTCCATAAGGTGTATTCTTTCCAAAAAAACATAATTATTAAAATAAAGAAGTTTCTTATTGCGGTTAATAAGGACATGGGATTGATGTTTTTTCCCTACCAGATGTGTCATTGTACCGAATACTCAGTACATTCTGATGTAAAATCTAATTATTAATACAGAATGTGAAGTTCTAATGAATTTTTTGTGTAGAAGTTTTCTATTTTTGTCTGCTTAATTGTTAATATCCTTTGTTTATAACATAGGTGGGCAAAGTGTGGTCCTGTTTGATTGTTTGTATCCATTGTTTAACATACTACAGTATAAAACTTTGATAGTGGTTGCCCTGGGCCGCTTCTTTTTTTTTTCGCGGCCTTTAGATGAGCTCATTTTTGAGGCTACTTTTGCAAAGTAAAGAAGGGGGCTGCTTTTCATTTCAAAATGAATTCTATATAAATTTTGGGAATTACTTCTACTGTATAAAATAATGGCCACTCAGTCTGTACCATGGAGTACAGTGTATATTGATTGGCATTAAATCATTTAACTGCATTAAACCAATCGTGTTTTTAATTGTTTATTTGGTTTCTTTAAAAATTCATGTACAGTAAATGTACTGTAATATCTCGAAAAGAAGCCCATGCTATATTGAAAAGAAGCCCATAGGATTTTTTTCAAGATGGACTTCCCTGTATGGCCAATTTTGCAAACTTAAGAGGGGGATTTAAATTGAGATGGGCTTCTCAAGCTTAAGCCCATTGGACTTCTATTCGAGGTTTTACGGTCTGAGGGAAAAGTGTGGCATACAGTCCACATGCGACCCAATTATTGTGGCCCTCAAAAATTTACTAATGACTCTATGTTTGCAGCCTGCCAGCCAACCACCTTCGGCTAGAGAACTCTTATTGTAATGGTCTGACGCCATTCATAATATTAAAATTGAAAATAAAGTGGTATTAAATTTAGTGAAGGTTTTTAGAAGGACACAGGAAACATATAATTTTCATAGTGAAACTTATAAACTTTCATGATAATTCCCACAGTTTTAAATAGTAAATCCACTTTGACTTATTTTTCTGTAGGTCCCGATTCAAAAGGCCGAAATGCAATGTAAGATAGTGCAACGTCTTTCGGATGAGACATTTAAGCCGTTGGTCTCATGTATGATATGGCACTTGTGCATGTTATAAAACGTAGGTTTACTATTCAGAAAAGAGTAAGGGATTGTCTCACGGTATACATTCCAATCACCAACAGGAAGACCCCTCTAGAAAAAGTCGTCTTCAGACTTTCATGGGTTATCCTTGGTGTTTACACCAAGATCCATCCATCCAACAGTAGAAACCCGTGCGTGCTTACCGCAATATTCCGGTATTGCAGCTCTGATTTCCTTACATACTTCTCTGCCTATATGTATTTTAATAAATGCGATAATTTTATACTATTTTAAACCTGGTCTTTAATAATCTTTTCAACATAAATGCAATAATTTTATACTATTTTAATGCATTTTCTGTTCTTTGTTTTTTATCATCATACAGTGTTTTAATAATATTTCTTGATACTTTTTACTGTCTTTTAATGTTTTATTGCTCTGATAACATCCCTTTATACGTTTTACTGTATTTTAATGTTTTAATATTATATCGTTTAAATGTTTTTTACTGTTCTGTTTGGAAAATTACTATTTATGTTTGCTCGCTTAGCTTCAAAGCACATTTCTATTATATTTATGTAAGGCTGAATAAAATGAATTGAATTGAATTGAGAGGCTTTAGACTGTCCTAAAACATTATCTTTATTGCCCTTTACAAGTGTATTTGTCGAATATGATATTTATTGTTTATATGCAAATAAAGATTGCTAAACTGAACTGAACATATTGTATTTATTTATTTATTAAACTTTCCTTGTACTGGATGGCACGCTCAATGCAAAGGCACTGCTATTCGTCGTGGTCCAGTTACACTTACAGTAACAACATGAAAATACAAAAGAGATAGGAAAATAAAACAAAATTACTTAATTACAAAAATAGAGGTGAGACCAATTAATTAATAGCATTTCTAAAGTTATATAAATTCAAATTTAGGAAATCCCTAGTTACTGTATGTTACCAGGTAAGTTGGTTCCAGTTTATGGATGCCTGATAATGAAATGTCCGTTTTCCTTGACATATATTCCATTGAGGAACTAAAGACGATTGTTTGCCTGAGTGCTTTTATCATTGTCCAGAAAAACAAACATATTCATTAAATAGGAAGGTGCAAGTCCTTGAAGGCATTTAAAAGTTAGAAATAATAATTGATCTCTCCATTCGTTATTCAGAGTTTCCCAGTTCAATAAGCTTAGAATATCGTTAATAGGTGTTCTAATATCACAAGAGAGTAAAATCCTTCCTAAGTGGTTTAAAAGAACTTGTAGGTTATTAGATAAATGGATGTAGCCGTTTGACCATACGCAAGAACAATAATCAAATAAAGGAAATTACCAAATTTTTAGCTAACATCTTAAGAACAAATTGAGGTAAAAAATATATGATACGACGGATGACACCAATCCTTTTAGACACTTTTGAAGATGAGCTTTCAATATGAAAGCTGCGGGTCAAAATTACCCAAGTATTTAAAATAATCAACTCTTTTTTTTTAAATAAATTTAATTTCATAGCTCACAAAAGATTATTAAATTTCGAAACATTCTGTGTTGTTCCAAAAATCATAAATTTAGTCTTTAATGTTGAGTGTCAGATGATTTTCTTTAAACCAATTTACAATTTTGTCAAGATTATGTTTTAATTCATTTTGAATGATTCCTTTAATGTTAAGTTAAGGGGGTTTCCCTTAAATGTAAAATGTATCACAACTAAACTGTAAAGCACATTATTGCAGGCATTTATTGTTTATATGCAAATAAAAATTTCTAAAAGGAACTTAATTGATTCCTTTATGTTAAATTAGGGCGGTTTCCCTTAAAATATACCAATGGACAGAGTATCTTAAAATTACTTTCATTGATGTATTGTATATTATATATTGATATATTTACCTTCATTTTAAATTATATTATATTTTGTTAGCTTTAGCTCTATATCCTCTTAAAATATACTATATAAATAATTGAATATTTATAAATGGTATTGAAGCGGGTATTCTATTATTATATAGTTTAGGTGAGACTTTTTTTTATGTGTTGTTTAGCGAACAATAAGTGCACCCACCACTACAACAAATGGAAATTTCAAGAAATAAATAAAAGTCTTGAAATCCCCCAAAAATAAGATATTATTATTCCTAATTATATAAGTTTAAAGAATTTAACCATCCCATTACTACACTGTTTTAGTAATTCACCAATACAATTTTATTTTTATTTTCTTCTCCTACTTGATGTTTTTTGGCAAAACTATTTGCTAAATTTAATTTTTTGTTATTGAAATCCTGTAAATGAGATTATATATTGTCAATTTTTGATATTTTTTTTCCTTAAATCTTGCAATAATTTTGATGTTTGTCTTGTTTTTTAATCTTTTTGATGTACAGTATTATTTTATTTTATTTTATTTTGAATGTTTTTATCGATTTTAGTACTGTCTACTGGTTTCATCCAAATGAGTAAATGAGATTATATATTGTAAATTTTTTATATTTTTTTCCCTTAAATCTTGCAATAATTTTGATGTTTGTCTTGTTTTTTAATCTTTTTGATGTACAGTATTATTTTATTTTGAATGTTTTTATCGATTTTAGTACTGTCTACCGGTTTCATCCAAAATCTCGATATGACTGATGGCCGTAAAGATTTGATTTGATTAAGTAAGAAAACAAAATTTTATTTTAATTTTTTTTTTGCACTCTAAATATCTTTAAAAAAAATGAAATGGTATAAAAAAAAGTTGCACATTTGATTGGTAATAAAAAATGGGGATTACCTAATTTGCTTTAAAATGTACTGTTTACACGCTGTAATGTGAAATATCATTACATCATTAATCCATTAACCCTGCTATTATTATAAACTTGATGGCACAAAACAATGCAAGTGGTAATCGGCTGTTTATATGCTTCCTGATTATATTCGCAAGTCGTTAGAATTAGCTACACAATACCAGGAAGTCAGTGTCTGTTAGTCTGTAATGTCACTCGACTTGGTACAATGCACGGGAAAGTGATTCCGCAATTATCAGTATTTCCATTTGAAAGTAGAAGAATTAAGATAAATATTTGATTAATTATATCAACGCCTATGAGACATTGTACGTATATTCGTCATTTACTGTACAACGCGATGCCTCCTGATGATTGTCGGTCGCTGTCTGAACGTTGCACATTTGTTGTCCCGTTGCGTTCTTCACAGAATTTTGTCGACCGACGACCGTCAAACGTAATGAGTGCTTGACTTAAGAAGTGTAGCCGTATTACTCTATGAATGACAATAAAACTTTATTATGTCAAATTAATTATTTGAGAAGGAAATATTGCCTTTGATCATTCTATTAGCCGAAACATAATTTATGTTTTTTTGGTTTTTTTTTGTTTTTTTTTTGTAAATTACTATAAATACACTCATTTATTATTCTTTTATGGTATCAAGATGAGCAAAAATTATAGTTGTAATATTCTAAATTTGATGTGAATGACCCTATTCTACGGAGAAAGCCGATGCAATTCTACTGACTGGTAAATTTGTTCGTGAAAGTGTTGTTTCAGCTGCTTGGATGGATTGGAATTGCACTAAAGTTAAACATTGAATGTCTACAGTAATGAAGTGCATGCACATTGGCTGGAACCAGTTTAGCCGACTGAGCTGCTAATATCTATTGGTGTTTTTTGTGCTGCAGGGGAAGATCTGGGGGTGGGGGAGGTGTTGGGAAGCAAGAGAGGCTACTGTAAGTTCCACGAAAAAGAAATAGAAGAACCAGAAAATGAAGTAGAAAGAGGGAAGCACATTACTGTATTTCAAATATATTTAATTTTCGATTAAACGTAATGTAGCTGGGACCGTTTATAGTCAAGCAGCATTTCTAAAAAAAATAAAGTTTGAAACACATTTATGGTGTTACAACCCATTATTAAAACTCAGGAGATCGTTGATACAAGAGGTATTATTTACGTTCTATTTTATAGAAATATCAGCAAGTCATTTTTCATATGAAATAATTTTACACACAACTTGAGAATATTGCTTAAAAATGTGGGTTAAAATGTTTGGCTATGGATACAATGGGTCTGGAATGTTTTAGTTTGATATATCTTAGCTAGCCACAAAACATACAGTACAATTAAAGGCATATTGTGCCCACTCAAGTTGAATCAGCTATGTAGAAAGTTTAAGATAGCGTGAACTTTTTAGGAACATAACATTTTGGATACAGTTCTTGCATTCAAGTGTACAAAATATAGCAAGAAAGGCGGAATTACCATTTCTTGCTTTATTTTAACATTTTCAATAGATAGAACATTCTAGAATAACATTTAATGACCAAATAAACAGTATAAACCACATTGGTAATTATAGGAACACATGACACTATGTAGAATCCAAGAGTAATATTTGGAAGTTTCTGGAATCATGGGTACTGTAAAGGCAATAAGCCTATTGGTTAATTATGATGTATGGTAACCAATGAGGAATTTGGGCAATACAGAATGCTCTTGAATGCTCTGGAGTTGTACAGTTAGGTAATATATAAGCTGATAGTTTTATCTTTCTAAAGCTCTTTTTGAAACACATGTTTACATGAATGTTATTGTGTTGAGACTGGATTCTTATTGGAGTTGTCACAGAATAAAAGTTTATTTGAGAGTTGTGTTACAACATTGTGAGCTGTGTTTATATTTTATATGTCAAAGAGGGATTCCTAGTCATTTCTATACCTCTCAGAAATACGTCAAGTAGGAATTCATGACAGGTTTCTAAAATGTTGTTGATTCCATTTGTCTTAAAGTTTAGATACTATTCTAGATTTCACCACCAATTTTTCTGTGGTGTATCAAGGAGTCCTAAAATAATGTGGGGGAGGGAGTGAACAAAGGTGGAGTGGGGGTTCGATGTTTAGGTGAGGGGATGCTATAATATATATAGGTAGCTCGCAAAATATGGTGATAGGTGATTTTTAGCTACTTCAGCATGTTTTTATTTTGTTTCCCCCAGTGTAAATGTAGTCCTATAATCTACAAACTGTAGGCTTCTTAATTTTGCTGAAGCTCTCTTGCGGTCAGGCCCATTTGATAAAATATGATTGATATTTAAATATTTGTAGTTCATAGAGAAAGTTTAGCAGAATACTTTGGAAGATAATCATGATCAAACAAGGTTCATTGACATCAAACAATGAAAGTTTGCTGATAATTCTATTGAACCACTCCTTTAGAACATACCATTAAACTGGCGTCACTACTGGGGCAAAGGGGTCATTTTCCCCTGCCAAAAAATGTTTCTGTCTACCTCCCGTGCCCCCCACCGAAGCGTATTAGTCGCTTTAGTGAGGTTGATCTTGATAAGTGCTTTCGTCGAAAGTTTGTAAACAAGCAAACTTGAACTTCCAAACACATGTTGGTTATGAGTTTTTGCATATTTTGTAGTATTATTGGTCATGTAATCGTTATGTGCCAGTTGCTTGAAAATAGTTTGGATATTAAAGCAATACTGTACATAAGAACTTTATTAATCACCCCCTCCAAGACTCAGAATAATCAAACATCAAATGTACAGTCGTTTATTGAATGTCTGTTTCGATATTAATAAGATGCAATTGTCTGACCTCGTTTAATGCTAATTTGATTCTGAGGAATGTACCAAGATATGCAACGACTATCTCTTTCGATTAGAAGACATTTAAAAGGCCGTAACATTTCAATCTGTATTAGGAATTAAATTATATATTTAAGTTTCTATTTAAAGAAAGTCCTTGATTCAACTCTCACTACAGTATAGCTGTAGATCCCTCGATCTCCCTGGTTTTGTTTGTTTTCTCATATTTACATCATTATAAATAGTGCAAATATATTATAATAAGTAAATAAATTACCAATGACTGCAAAGGAATCTCGGGCCTCGCGCAGGTCTGGTTACAATATTAGGATAAGGCCCATAAACAAAAAATTATTAGTTTGTCACCGTACCTAGGCTAGAAATGTGATGAGGGAGAGGCTTTTCATTTTTCCCTTTAGTTGCTTGTTGGCGCATTGATATTCAAAGTAAAATACAGGCCTCCCTCTAATAGACGCATTCCGCGATGTTTGTTTACAGCCGGTCATGTGACATGTAGTGGGTATTGCTATGGAGAACTTACAGTACAATCAGTGTTAAAGTATAGGAAAGGGTAATATTATGGTTTCAAAAACATTCGCCCACCATTAATGTGAGAAATAACTGGCCAGGAAAGGCAGTACGATTGTTAAAAATAGTGTTTATTTACGATCTAGTGTTCAATGTGCTTTGTATGCTTTTGAATTTATGTGATCCTTCGTAAACCTAAGTTAGCCTAGAAATCATAGCATGTCAAAATCGCAGTTCGCGGATCAAATGCCTACGCCTGGCATTTCTCGAAAAATCTCAATGTTTAGGGCTAGTGTATCTCTCAGAGCATTAGCCAGCCAACCATCATGGGGCAATTCCATGCAAAACAGGACATGGCACCTAAATTTTTAAAATAGTGGTATCCTACCAAATTTGGTATCAAATTAAAGATGAAATTCTGAACTTTCATGAAATGGTCTTAGTTTTCGAGTTTTTATACTCACTTAAATTTTATATAAGAAAAACAATTAATATTATTTTTTCCAAAAAAAAATGAATAAAATAGGCCAACTTTTAGAGTGTTTAATTTATGCTCTTTAACATATATTACCAACATAACTGATTGGATTAGTAATTATTAACATTATATGTGGTATATTCATGAATTTATTTTATTTTGCGTACTTCGTTCCGCTACAGCGACTTGACAATGAAGTACCATATAAAATGTCCCGAAGTTACCAAAAAAGTAATATTTTTTTTTATTTCTCAAAAAGTACTTAACAAAATAAAGGAAAATTTATTATTCAAATCATAAGCATATATGTGAACAACATAAACATGAATTGAAAAAAAAAATTATTTCGTTTACAAATTATAGCAATTTAAAAAGTGTCCTGACGTTACTTTTTGGTAACTTCGTGACGGTAACACTGTGACATCCTATTTAAATGCACAGGGGACAATTCCATGGTAACTTCGGGACACTTTGACACAAAATTTTAGACTTTATGTGCATACAATATATATAATTTATTCAACAAGCAATAAATCACAGTTTACACATTGTGCTTGCTACTGCTACCTACATTTCTATTGGAAAAAAAACCTTAAATATCTACAAGCATATATTAAATATGAATTTTATTGTGTCCGATAACTTCGGAACATGAATTGGAATAGAGTTTTAGTTTTTTAAACATAAAAGTCTGTGAAAAAGGCATACACTTTTTTAATGCAGAATGCACTGAAGAGATATTTAGCTTTAATATGATATCCTTAATACAAATATATTGCAATGACTTATATTAATATAATAATCATTTTAAAAAATCATGTGACATGGACTAGCTATAATTAATCAGTAATTTATACCTAATTTTTTATTTTTGTATACACACTTGCAGAGTTCAGAAACAGTGATACAGTAAAACCTCGAATTGAAGCCCTGGGCTTCTTTTTTTTTTTGCAAACTTTGGATGGGCTTCTTTTCGAGGCCACTTTTGAAAAGTAAAAAAGGGGGCTTCTTTTCAAAATATATGCTGTAAATTTTTGGAATTAGTGCTATAAAACAATAAATAGGGCCACTGTAACATCAATCTGA
>NW_022734061.1:460501-527024 GCF_011630105.1 Anneissia japonica | reverse complement strand
CGAGTCAAGTGAAAATAATGAATAATAAAAATACTGTCTCTTATACACATCTAGATGTGTATAAGAGACAGGTATTGTTTAAGTATGAATTACTATGTCTATGTTATCTATTAAAATTGTATATTAAAATAATATAGTAATAGGCACTGATAGCTATGTAAAGCAATTCTTTTAGTATATTAAAACTATAAGTTTACAATTGAAGGCTAGCTGTTTATGTTCACTGCCAAAAACCTGTAAATTCAGTTTAATTATAATCTTATTCTTAATGCTAAATATACCGACTGCATTGTTTGTATTGTTTATTCTACTTATTATGTTATTTATATGGGGGTCAAATTGTTCATTACCAACCTTTTGATGGGTGTGGAATCTCTCCTAAAGGTCGTAGACTCGAAATGCACAAAAGTGCTGGTTGAATATCCTCTTATAGTTTGTTCAACTTTTGTACAGTACTTGATGATTTTAATCAAGCCAACCAATAGAGGTAAGAGGTCTACTGGACTAGGAAAAAAAAAGAATTTTACCAATCCCTTCCAGCAGAAAGTTCAGTTCTGGTAAAACCAATTGTTAAAAGGATATTGGAATGTGATTAATAATCTGGTTTTTGACTTGGTTAAATAAACAAACCTAACCAAAGTTTTCATTATAAGTGTAAAGGCAAATAAACCCACCATCTAAAGTTGTTACAATCTTTTTCCATTGTTAAAGATGCTTTGTCTCCTGAAAATGACAAAAGCCCCTATCGCACTGGACTTAATTTGGTCAATTTAACCGAGTCACTGGCTAAATTGACCCAAAAAATCCAATCCGAACGTCGGTTACAATTCCCTAAGGGTTAAATTAACCAAGCCGAATGGTTAATTTTACCGACCTCAGCCTGCCCAGTAAAACTTACCACATTCTCGGTTAAACTAACCACGCTGGTCAAGAAGTCCAATCCGAACGTGCAACACGGTTAAAACTTCTTCCATGTTGACACCGCTCGAACAAAACCGGAAGTTGAAGTCACAAATTAGCGCCCTCAATAATATTTTTTATACACAAGGTTAAATCTTGGTAAAACTAACCGTGTGAATAATCCAAGTGCGAACAATGGTGAAAAGTACCCATGACTTTGGTTAAAGTTACCCTGGTTAAATTTACCATTTTTTAAATCCAGTGCAAAAAAGAACTAGATTTGAACTCGTCACTGAGGACGAGTTTGGTGATCTGCCGTACTTTGACCCTCACGAAGCACGCGCGGTTCTGATTGAAAAGTATTATATGCTAAAACATGCTCTATTTAAAGAGTAATTTTGAGCATTTTAAAAGAAATTTTAAAGGAAAAGAGTAATTTTGAGCATTTTAAGGACTTGTGTGCACATACGTCTTAACGTCCGTGCGCACGCTAGTATTAATACAGTGTCACAAACCCAACACATGTAACCGAAACGTAATTTCCAGCTTCAGTACGTGCTGTGGGCGTGGAAATGAGCGTACGGCGCGTAAATTTTGGAAATTTTTGGAATATTCAAAATGACCTGAAACGTGCTTTAAATTATCTGAAAAGTGATATTAACAATTTTAAAATTTTAACGCACAAGTACGAATACCTTATACGACGTGCCTGACGACGGTAATGGGACATGAATTTAAAACTTGTCAAGTTTAATTTAAAACCCCTTGTTGGTTGGTAATGCCACCCGAATTTTGCCTTTACAGTATACGAACTATCGGTCTGATAGTGTGGAAATACAGTCTGCCGCCCTCTATTTTCAATGTGTTTACATCTTTTAAGAAAGAAAGATGAGAAGGCTCCAAAAAAATAATTCTTTTGACCATGATGACATCCCAAAATAAAAAATAAAGGGACACGTCCGAAAGAGATTTGATTTAGCTATAACATACTCACAGGTGGGAGACAATCAATCAAGATAAGCGAGTACGTTCAAACGAGAATAAAAAGTAATAACGTCATAAATAAGAATTCAATTTTTTCTTAATTCAAATGGCAATATGATGATGTCACAATGTCCAATCAGCCAATATGATCTATAAAATCGTATCTACAACTCATGTGCTTTCAGAATATGTAATAAAAATTGTGGGTCACCTTTCATCCTATGGAGCTACTGTATAACTGAATAAAAATATTCATGGTTATATGCATATATAAACATTGACGCACGCGTACGCGCACGTTAAGTCGCGCGAACGGAAAATTAAGGTACCTGACATTCAGCCTTGACCTGAAGATTATGCTCACTTAATATGATTCAGAAATGACGAATGGTTAAGATGATATGGGCTCATCAACTTTTAGATGAAAGAAAGATGTGGGGGTCAGAAAAAACAATTTTTTTGACTATGATGACGTCATCAAAATGTAAAAAGAAGTCAAATATATGAAAGAGAATTGTCTCAGCTATAACATACTCAAATTTGGAAGACGATCGATCAAGGATAAGGCGCGATCTACAAATTATCCCCAACGACAGAAACGGGTTAAACACGTTTACTATTGTTATATGACAAGCTCCCAGACGCGTCTGTGAAATGCCGTTTGGAAGCTTGTCGTTCGAGCCGTTTATTCCGTTTGGAAGTTAACTCCTCCCCTTTTCATATGGCTGACTGCTCGTGAATGGCAAAATGTTAAACGCGTCACAAACCCGTTTAGACGCGTCTGGGACATATTCCGATTAGCTTATTAATATTCATGAGGCACGATAATTAGACGATCGCTTTCCCAGACGCGTTTGTAATACATGGTTTTCCCAGACGCGTTTCTGTCGTTGGGGAAAATTTGTAGATCGCGCCTAAGCGAGATACGCTCAAATGCGTATTTTCAAAAATGACGTCATAGCTATAAATCACTTTCTTTGAATTCAGATGCCAATATGATGACGTCACAATGTCCGATCAGCCATTATGATCTATAAAATCATATTTACAACTTATGTGCTTTCAGAATATGTAATGAAAATTGGGGGTCACCTTTCAACCTAAGGAGCTATAACTGAATAAAAATAGGCCTGATTTTAGCATAATTTCACTGTATAGCGGCACAAATACGCGCAAAGATACCTATGTTTGATGCGCACATACGGTATTGCTATTGGCCAAAAGATGACCGAAAAGAATGAAAGTTTGTGAAAACAATGTCAGGAACCCAAACTATGTGAAAAAACATAGTGTCTAGCTTCCGTGTGTGCTGCGCGCGTAGTGGAAAATTAAAAAAAAATTTGAAATGCTCAAAATGGCCTGAACGTGCTCTAATTTAGTTAGAAAGTTATTTCGAGCTTTTTGAAATTTTGACGCACGCGTGCGCGCGCATTATGAAGCGCACGCGTAAAATTAGGGTACAGTACATTCAACATTAACCCGAAGAAGAATGTAAAAGTTGAAGATGATCCTGACAATAACAAGAGGTGATCGCACCAGATGCGGATCACCAAAAATTGTAAAAAGTAACTGTGAAACTAACTTGCTCATTTTGCAGAGACAAGTGATTAACTTGAGCATAGAAATTATTAAATTAAGAAAATGTGCGTCCTGATTTTTATATTGGATATTGACAATAACAATTCCATTGACTGGAAGTTTTTCTATCAATTTTTTTCTAGGTAAAAATATGCGTAAACATTTTTTAATACACTAATTTCTATGTTCAAGTTGATAATGTTTATGTAACCTTAAAATTAGCAAGTTAATTTCAAAAATGATTTAAAAAAAAACAACATTTGTTTAAATATTTTTTTATGGGACACCAAGAATACTGTATGAAAAGATAACTGTAAGCTGTATTCTATTTTTACTTTCTTTATTACACTCTAAAGCACTTTCAGTGCTATTACACAGATTTTCAAAATGCTACAGTTTAAACATAAACATATACAGTATATACAATGTATAGAATTGATTCAATAATTATAAAGAATAGATATACAAACATAAACCAAGTATAGGGAAAAATCAGTGACATATTTATGAGTATATATACTGTCTCTTATACATATATATATATATATATATATATATATATATATATATATATATAGTATTTATGTACAGTAGTAATATTATGTAATATATGTAATAACATATTTTTAAAGTTAATTTTTAATCCATTATGTAGTTCACAGTAACATTCAGGCTCAGACTTCATTGTGTATGTCACTTACAGATAATTCAGCATTAACCAGAAGACAAGGGAAACAATTAATTATAATTTTTATTAACGTTAGTTAGTTAGCCTTCCCGAAGGAGCGAAACTCCGGGGAGGCTATTGTTTTTAGCCATGTTCTTTTACATGTTGTTGTTATCGTTGTTGGGCAAATTGTTTGTTACCACGATAACTAAACTTTGGTAGGTCCATTTGGTTTCAAACTTGACAGAATGCAAGATGCTAATAAGAAGACGGAGCCTATTGTTTTTGGTACGTATTTAAATATGCTAATTGCTCATATGCATAATTAATATGTCACTAATCAGGGAATATACAATAAATACCATCATTTGTTTATTTATTTATTCTTTATACTGTAGGCACTTTCAGTACTATTACACTGATTTTCAAAGTAGTACAGTTTAAAAATAACAAAAATATACAATATAATTATGATTCCCATAAAAGATTTCCAACTTAGTTGAAATAGTAAAATGTCATGCCTTTCAATTTCAAAATACAGTAATTCGATTTGCAGTTGTAATAACATTTTTTTGACGGGGAGGATACCGTATAGCGTAAAAGGAGTAATTCTAGTTATTACTGTACTTCAAGTTAACTTGGGGGAATGTGAGGAAACTTCAATGAAACAAGCCGCCCATATGTATATATTTAAAAGTTTAAAAAAAATGCTGTACTTTAGACTACTGTATAAATATTGAAGTTTTTTAAATAAAAAGAATTTTTTTTTATTATGATTTTATTTAGATTTTAAATCGTGGTCTTTATTTCAATTGTTTGGCCATTTTAGATTTATTGTATATTTATTGTGCTTATAAAATGCAAGAAAAATGTATGTTTTTGTAAGTATATTTTGATTAATGTGAAAATAAATAATTTAACACCCAACCATCAGCAAATATTTTTAAGTATTTTGTTGTTGCAGTACAGTAGTTTAATAACATATCGCTTTAAGACTGAAATGAGCCTCTGTAGATAAATCATTTTTATTGGTATTTTATTTTTACAGATTTTAAGTTTTATTTTAATTGTACATTTTATTATTTAAGTTTAATGTGAATAGTGCATTAGGAGACCTACTTGATAGTGATTAGTTCACTTTTAGGAATCCTGTCGCAGCGTGCTTCAGATATTTTATATTTAAACGATGTTGTATTGTAAACGGTTGTTATATTAATTTATTTTTACTAAATCTATATTTTAATGATATGAATATCAATAGCAAAGAGCATGATCTTGACCTGACAATATTATTATATAAACCAGAAGGATATGATGCTATACTTACAGTGATCCAACGCTTCCTTCCCTGCTCAAGTTTAAATAACCCATCACGGTACATGTACATGGTCTGCACCTGGGGATCACCTTCCCTTTAGGATGTTTAAAGAGACAAACTGCTATCCCAGTGGCATACCATAAAAAATCGTATTGCCCAATGGCTTGCTGTAATCTCGAGAAAAAGCCCATCTCGAATTGAAGTCCCCTCTTCAGTTTGCAAAGTTAGCCTAGAAAAGAAGCCCATCTTGAAAAAAAATCCATCAGCTTCTTTTCAAGATAGTATACTGTAGGCTTCTTTTCGAGTTAGTACATACACTGTACATGAATTCCAAAGAAACAAAATAAATTAAAAACACGCTTGGTTTACACAGTAGTTTAGGTGATTTAATGCCGTTTAATAAACGCCATACAGATTGATGTTACAGTACCCCTATTTATTGTTTGATAGTACTATTTCCCAAAATTTACAGCATTCATTTTGAAAAGAAGCCCCTCATTACTCTGTAAATGTGGCCTTGAAAAGCAGCCTATCCAAAGTTTGCAAAAAACAGAAGGTTTGTGGTAGGCTGTTAACTAATTTGCGAGGTATGTCGGCACCCAAGCACCTTAAGCCTACTCTACAGGTACACCCATGTAAACACCCCTGCAAGCTGCATATCTCCTATTCCAACTGCTTCCATAGCATTAGTACCCAATTCGTGCTTAAAAAGAGGGGCATAGGCTAGTTTCGACCTGGTGTTGGTAAGGGGTTTGCAAAACTTGAGAATGTGGAAATAAATCCCTATTACAATGAAAATTGATTGGTTATTTGCCACCAAGGGCAGTATGTCGGCACCCAAGCACCCCAGGCCTATACCCATGTAACCACATCCCTACCCCAACTCTTCCATGGCATCTCTTCCCAATTTTAGGCTTTGTGCTTCAAGTATTTTGCTATTCGCAATAATTTCCACAGATAAATAATATACAATACAGTGGTTGCTAGCTTATTTTACCTTTTGTTTCATTACGCCAAATAAAAATAAATTATGTGTCTACTTTGTGAATACTGACCTGGATAAACTGACTAATTGCTTGTTTTCCCCCACAAGAGAACACCTCAAAAAATCAATAAAAAAGTCAGCCCTGACGCCAAACCCAAGCTATCCTGCTACTGTGTATCGTTCTCATTCTGTTTCTAAAAGATTAGACGTATTTGACATATTTATGGGGTATTATAGGCAGAAAATCTTGGAAAATCTGGTCATCTTTATAAGTGTCCTAGTATGCCTATATATTCAGCTCTATGTGTGTGTTATCTGAGAGTCTATGTGAAGTAGAAAAATACCTATATGAAAATAAGTATTAATAATTAGGATATGAATGAAAAAGAATTTAAAGATTTAGAATAATATGCATAATTTACTTTCCTAGTACTGTATATAAAAATGAAAGTTTGTTTTATTCTTGGTATGATTAAGCTTAATTTAGTTTTGTTCAGATTCACAGATAAGGTTCGTGAGAATTGCCAGAAATGACATGGATGGCATTTGCAGAGAACAGAAACAAATGGTTTCAGTTTGCCTTTAAATTTTTAATGCAAATCAACGTTATGTGCTACACTTACCTATTCTGAGACTTGTGCCTTCCCGTTTGAAAAATTCTGATCCAACCTTGCAGTGAGCTGGACGAGGGCTTCAAAAAATGCCGATCATGTTTTGTTCAGGTGACACCTATTTTGAAGTATACTGAACCTGGGCAAAGTATTTTGTATGTTATTTGTGTAAAATTGTGATGTAAAATTACTATTGTTTGTAGCACATCAGTTTCAATTTAAATTTTCTTGAATGTTCTGTAATCTTTCAATAGTATACTACAGTACTACACATAAAAGTGGCATTTATTAATAATAATAATAATGTTGTATTTATATAGCGCATATTGCACATTGCCCCTATGCGCTTTACAGAGAAATAATATAGGCCAACTGAGAAAAAGCAAATAACAAAAAATAGTAACAATAAAATGAAATAAAAATAATCATTCATAATAACAATAACAATGAGACTAAACTACTCCTATTCCTTAAACTAATTAATGGTTGGCCGTTGACTCCGAGGAGCTCATCTGCCCTTTGTTCAGCTATTGGTTTTTCTTGCTGCTGGGTGACCATAAACACTCTCCCCTCAGCAGCCACTAAGACATTTGAGAGGGTTGTCAGTTTAGTCGCCGACACTTCGACCGGATGGAGTTTATTGTCGTACCCAGGACGTCCCTTACTACCTTAAGCTATGCTTAACTACTCTTAAATACAGTCGAGGTAAGAACTTATATAGCACCATTTAAAAAACTGAAGTAATTATCAGTGGCGGTTCACGTTATTGTTGGAATAAGTGCATTTTGAGTGATTTTTTAAATAAAGCAATTGATGTTGATTTTTTAATGTGAAGTGGTAGTGCGTTCCAGAGTATGGCTGCAGCAAATGAAAATGATCTGTGTCCGAAGGTCTTAGTGTTGGTGCGACGGACAGAAATTAAATTGAGATCAGATGAACGTAGGGAACGGCCAGGCACATATTTAGGAAGAAGTTGATTAATGTATGCGGGTTGATTGATTAGGTAATATTTGTAATAGTAATGCATCATGCATCAAATAATACAAAGAATATTCGTAGGTTGAATGTAAGTTATCGGACTTATTTTTGTTCATGCTTAATCCCAGTTCCATTATTAGTTGAGTAGCCATAACAAACAAAGGTTCATTTCAAAGGTTAGCAGTTAAATTTAGTAAGTTATTCAGATGACTTTTTTATGATAGGTTTAATCTTATGAAAGTCCGCATTTAAAAATGAAAAATTGATATCCGTAGATATATTTACAATGTTCTCCAAAGTATCGGAGATCATATAAGCCAAAGGATACACTTTCTACTGAAACGAACATCCCACAAATTAAGTCCCGCTAGGGGCCTGTATTTGTACAGTGCTTCTTGATTCTTGTTTGATATAGTCATTGTCACAACTGTAGCCTGGCAACTATTGTTGTTATTATCATTAGCCATTCTTTTGTTAGAGTATTTGGGTACCAGTGACTGGCATGCCTACTATAGTATGGTATTTGGGCTTCAAAAAACTGGAGAAGGTCCATTTTTCAAAACGAAAAATTGATATCCGTAGATATATTTACAATGTTTTCCAAAGTATAGCAGATCATACAAGCCAAAAGGGTCACTTTCTACTGAAAGGAACCTCCCACAAATTAAGTCCCGCTTTGTACAATGCTTCTTGATTCATGTTTGATATAGTCACTGTCAAAACTGTAGCCTGGCAACTATTGTTGTTATTATTACTAGCCATTTTTTTTGTTAGAATATTTGGCTACCAGTGACTAGCATGCCTACTGTAGTATGGTATTTGGGCTTCAAGTCACATACAGCTAACCTTGTCTAGTTAGAAGACCGAAACCAAAACACCAGTAATATGAAAACAGATCAAGGACTAACAGAGACAGAAAGTCACTCTCCACCACACCGTTTCACTAATTGATCTGAGACCAATTAGCTATTTAGTAAGGTGAAGGTGACTGTAAGAAAAAAGTACTATATACAAGTTAACAAGTGTTTAAAATAGGACTAGAAAAACGCGTATTAAGATGACCAGCCCATGAATTTCACGTCGGCAATTGCCGACCATACTGCTGAGCCAGAATTGCTACAGGACAGCAATTTTTTGCTGACCTAGGTCTAGAATTCTTTGCTTCAAAAACTGCTTGGTAAGTCAAAAACTTTGACTGAAACAGGCTATAGCAGACACTAAATTTCATGTGCGTCATCAAACCAAGTAAATTGATGGTTCATAAAACAGATTTGTTTGTACAATAACTATTTATAATAGGCATGAATGCAGTACGTACGATTTGTGTACAGTCATCTTGTCTTTCTCGCCTAGTCGTTTTGTAGGCTACAGTAGGTCTAGGTAGGAATGACGCTAGCCAGCCAAGGCCTACAACATCGCCAAATTGAAGCCACGGAATGCTTATCTAAATCTATTATTTGTCTTCATTTTACAGTATTATTATCATATTATCTAAAAACAACAAAATTCAACATATTGTAGGCCTAATCCTACCGTCTGTTTAAACGGAATCACGATCGCATCGTGACTTCACTACTGACAAGTACTGTACATGTGTGGAAAATCCCTGATAGATCATTCTGGGCATGCGCATGGATGATGATACGATTGTAGCTTTTATACGAAAGGGATATTTCCCATGCCAAAGATAACGATAAAACGAACGCTAAAACAAAATTTATTCGCCGATTTTCTTATGTAAAACATATGTATTATACTACTATTAAATTAATACAAGTATGGCCATTCTTTCACCAGCAATATATTGATTTAATAGAGAAATTAACAAAATCACAATCTGTAGATGACGATGTAAGGTCAAGCATTCGGGAAAATCGTAGTTTATGCTATATAGGCCTAGGTAGTAAAAATTTGCCGAGGCTGCCGACCTCGAAGAATGTAAGGTCGGCAAATTCTTGCCGACCTAATTTTTTTCTAATTTCGTGGGCTGGATGACTTAACTTATATTAAATGTAGGACATTTCTTATTTTACTCTGTGACCATTTGACCTCCATGGGTTCACCTCCAGAAAGTTTCTGCACACACACCAGTACAGCAGCCTTGAGTCTATTATACTCTATATCCTAATATTTTTGTTTCTATTTTATTACCATCTGTGAGGATTTTTATTCATGGATATTATTATCAATTAGATGGTTTCTTTCTTTTCTCTTGAAGTTCAAATATGGTGCAAGATAAATCTGAAATCCTTTTGTTTTTTTATTCAGTTTTTCAATTCAGTTCAGTGTAATTATTTTGAATGATGTAGAGAACCCTAAGATGCCATTATATTGATGTTATGTCAGTTCCAAGTCAAATAAAAATAAACTCCCAGCGGGAGTGTCGTGTGTCTTTCTGCTTAACTTTTTTTTTTTGGCTACTTTTAACTCATCAATGCTTTCTGTGTTGGCAATTCACTAGAATATTCTGTACAAGTATATAACAGATTGTTGTGGCTTTTTAGTGAACTTTTTAGGACAGATCTTGTCTAGCAGCTTTCTGTATAGTCTTTTCAATAGATAACTTTCTCTAACAATGACAGGTCTTATAATATTTTGTAAACTTGCTTTTCATTTTTATCTTTAGCTCATGACCCATCCCATCATCCCTCCACCTAATTTACTCTTACAAGTTCAACTGCCAAATGACAACAAAGTGTCTACTGCCCCCAGGGGGCAGTATACACAAAGATAAACTTGTTTTCCGTCCCTGTTTACATATCATTTTTGGCCCTGTCAATTTTTAATTTTTTCTATATATAAAATTTTGATTAATATATCAAATTTAATTACTCTGATGTGATTTAATTAATGTTGATGGTAGTTGATTTCAAACAGGCTTGAAAGTCCACCGAACTTAGCGGGTAAAAAACAGAATAAGTCAAAGTTAGAGATATATTGGTCTTGTCATCAAATGAACTTTTGTCCACTATGTGCTAAGAAAGTATATTAAATGTGAAGGGATACACTTTATAAGCCGCAAAAATCGAAGTCCTGTAAATATAAAATTTAAAAAAAATCTCAATTAAAAAAAATTTTCTACAAGTTTATTAGGAAAATAAATAAAAGACTCAGACATTTTGTCGCCTGTTTTGTCAACAGCTACTGTATATCGTCTGCTAAAATGTCTACAACACGCCGTCTGCTGTGTTTAATCAGTATGCTGTCTGCTACCCAATGCTCTTCATTTCATTTCTACTCACAAGGGAACAGTACATTGATGGATTGATGATGAGTGTCCAAAAAGTCTGTCAAGACATTATTATACGTATGATTACATTATGTAATCACTCTCCAGTCACTCTAATTTAAATAAAATTGCAGATTTGTTTGATAAGAAACTGGACTGGCAAATGCTTTCATCTTGCTTATCAGCACAATGAAAAACGATTCCAAATTAGTCCGATCCCATTTTTGGCTGACATAATAAACAAAAGTTATTTCTAATTTATTGATCTGGAGGTCATATTTTACCTAATAATCACTTTTTGTGTTGCAGCTAAAAAGTGCACAGCAATTTATTTGCCGTTCAAACACGCTATCAATTGCATGTTTTTATTGCCTTGTTTTAATCGCTTTTTCAAACTGGTCCCATTTCTACTGCGAGAAAAAAAGCGATTTTTTGTTTTGTTTTTTGAAAGCTATTTTTAATAGATTTTTTCTTTCCAGTGGAAACAGGCCCTAAAACTTTCTTAGGTCTTTTTAACGTTATAAATTCCAATTTTGGTGATATTTGAGAAAAGCCATATTCTCTCAATAAATCACTATCTTCGCCATCACCTTCATAATCATAATCAGCTTCACCATTATCATCATCATTTTCATCATTACTATCTGATCATCTTCAT
This sequence comes from Anneissia japonica, assembly GCF_011630105.1. Classification (NCBI taxonomy): domain Eukaryota; kingdom Metazoa; phylum Echinodermata; class Crinoidea; order Comatulida; family Comatulidae; genus Anneissia; species Anneissia japonica. The sequence continues at coordinate 515,116 of NW_022734061.1, read as the reverse complement.
CATTACTATCTGATCATCTTCACCACAATGATCTGGCTACTAGAAATTTTCATCCTTTTGAGTTATATTTGTTTGCTGCCCTCTTGTGGTAAGGTGTAAAACACTAGCAAAAACTATTAAAAGTCTTTATCGCCCTCTATGTACAATGGCTTATTTTCACAAGTTCTATAGAACATGTATTTTTCAGTTCTTAATCTGGTGTTGGATTTTAACATAACTGCCTGCCTTCTCAAGTCTGTAAAACCTATCAATTAAAACATACCTGCCAATTTAAAAGGTTTACTGAGTTTCCAATGAGAGATCCTATGGAAATTATTCAATATTAGCCTATGCTAAAAAAAATGTTGTAATGGTATTTATATACAGGTCTCTCTCCAATTAAAAACCACTTTGGGACTGGAGTTTTGGGGTTTTTTGTTGGTTTTTCTTTTTCTTTTCTTTGACAATATTAGAAAAGATTGTCCAATTTGTAGAAAAGGTTTGAATGCAGAGTCAGGGAATCAGAGGTTTAAGCTTTATATGACTTTTGAAAAAAACACTGGAATAAAAAAATAAATAAAAATGGGCGAAATGAAATTTCCCATTATGGTGACTTGCGTACAAGCAAAAGAACTGCATACGTTTCAAGACTTTCCACGCATTACTGACATTATAAAAGATAACTTTTAAAATGCTATCTATCAAAGAAGGAAAAGTTGGACTTTAAAACATTTCGGGAGTGCAGACGCCCTTCACAAGCACCCATCCCGTCTCAATTTTTGATTTCCAAGGTTTGGAAAACGTCTGAAATAGTAATTACTAGCTTTAGTATGCTACCTGTGGTAGCAACATTTATACCTGAGTCCAACATTATTAAAATGATCTATTTTACTATATGCTTATTGCATGATACTTATAATTTACTATTATTTTAATATCTAGGTTAAGAGCATCAAGTGTAGTAGGAATCAACGCAAGTTCTCGGTCTATGCTAATATTATGGTAATGAATACGGCCGTTAAATTGAAATTAAACATCAAATTCATCTGCCATTTGATGAGAAATATGACGTGCCTAAATTAATAAATATCAAATATTACATTCCCTCAACAGTGGTGACGTTAGCCAAAAAGCAGGGACGCAATTTTCCCCTTATCGGCAGCCTGGGACCCCCATCATCCGACACCATGATATGAGGTCGTTGAACGAAAAATAATTTACCTATCCAAGTCACGTCATTTTGATTGTCAATCCTCAATATTATGGTCTCCAAAACACAATTTGGGCCATTATACTAATCCATGATTTTTAATCCGGGACGCTGACCGAGGCATTTAAATCGACCCCTTAGTCTGACCTCCTGTTGGACGTGTCACACCCCCTTTCGGCAAATTTCTGGAGCAACCAGATCCTGGCAGATCCAGGAATTCAAATAGCTTCCAGTAAGGTACATCTCAGTTTCATGTTTTGGGCCAAGGCACAACATTTTGTGGCTTGATGGCTGGAAATGGCAAAACTTTTTAAATTTTAATAAATTGTCTTTGTTTTCTCAATTTTTTTTTTCTTTTTCAAAAATTAAAGGGACTGGCCGGCTGCCTATCTGCCTGTCGTAAATTTCATTGGTACTGTGCCATCAATGATTTTAATCAACAAATTTATCAGCTCCTTTACCATTAAGCTTAAAATATTTAATTCCCTGCAAGTTCAAAAAGTTCTTTATCTTGAATGAAGAAGATCCGTACAGTTTCTTTAAAAATTTAATCCAAGGCTCAACATGTATCTGCTATGCATCATTTTACCTGCCTGCGGGAGTAACATTGTGCCCATGGTTTTAAGCTATATATGTATTATTTTTCTGACAGGCCTAGCTCAAGCTTAATGAAATAATTACCCATATAACATAGTATCTGACACCTACAATTTCCTGCTGATGTTCTCAGGCTGTAAGAGATGGGTTTATAGTTGTTTTTTTTGTCATGCTGTTCATTGGATAAAACATAGATTGATGGGTTTGCTTATCTACTTAAGTATCTCAGAACCTAGGTTTGTACTTATCTTGAAGTATATTGGCAATTCTAAGTACTTTACTGTACTAAAATTAGCAAAGATAAGCTTCGAAAATGTATTAAAACATTTATTTATTCTATGCATCCATACTGTAAATTACAATAATCGCACAACACAAGATGTTTGGATAAATGGATTGTACATGTCTGTGTTTGTGGCGACAAGACGAGACATGAATATTCGCCTAAGTTTTGAAGGCTACAGTACCCTGGATGGCAGTACACCTAACTATTGCGGTGGTACAAAGGCTTTTTGTTGTTTGCCGCACTGAAGCCAGATGTGCGTATAGTCAGTCACATTGAACTTTGACATTAAAAATAAAAACACTGGTAGCACTTTATAGACTAACTTCAATCAGGGGCGGATTTAGGGAGCAGGGAGCGCTGTCCCCAGTCTGTCCTGCTTTTGGAAAGTATAAAAAAAAGGGGAAAATAGAAAAAATAAAGGGAAAAAAAAGAAAGAAAAAGAAATTATTGATCGAGAGGTCATTTACGGGCGTCTAGAAAACAAAAATTTCACGAGGGCATGCCCCCAGCTCTCCTATGGTAGTATTGTTTCTCGATTGCCCCCCCCCCCCTTTTGGTTATCTCTGGATCCGCACCTATCAATTATTTATTACACAAGCTCTTGTCAGCAGTCTATGCTGGCTTCTGCAGGTGCATAATAAGAAATATAATCAATATAAATCTTTAGTTTTCTATCTTAATTTATAGTGGTTATCAGGATAAAAATTTGTAGAACAATAGCATCACATAGAATTTGGGGACCTTGAGAATGACGAATGGTAGAGCCCTTTATGGTTTTTTTTTTATAAATTAATTATGTTTATACTTCCTTAGGTATAAGCCCTTCTTGTGTATAAGACCATCCCATACTTATGCCCAATTCTTTTGCAACAGCCTTTCTTCGAGCAAAAGCCCAGAGTATTATTTTCACAAAATATTCTCAGAAAAAAAAAACATAAAATAATGGCTTTGAATTAGGCATACAGTGCTGAAAAATTTGATTGTAAAATGGATTCCCCAGGTATAAGCCCACCCCCTTTTTCTTCATATAGAGACGAGCAGAGCATGCACGAAAGCTTGTACATAAGTCTTATAACTAGTCTTTATGTACTACTACTTCCAATATTTTATTTGTTAGAAGCAGGGGCGTACTTAGGCTGCTTACGGGCTAGGATGGAGAATGAGTTACTAACTCCCTAATTCCAATGAAGATTTAATGGTCACGTTTAGTATTTTGACCAGCTAATAGAACTAATTTGTCACCATTCGCACCCCCTAAACGTTTTTTTGACATCTAAGAACGTATACTGTATGATTATTTTGTTTACATGTTATGCTGCTTAAAGCTGGGTTTACACTAAGAAAATTAATTTGTGCAAATCAAAAGCGTTGGTTCATGCAAATTGATATTTCTATCTGAGTTTTTCGTTTCAGCGAAATCAGCAGTTAAAACTGTTTACTTTTTGTGAAACAAAAAAATGCGCAGCCAATCAGAGCTCAACTGACCGACGATTTCGGTTTCCATGAATAAAGTGTGTCGTGTAAAACCGGCTTAAACGGCACTGATAGGTCGAATTGGGATGAAATAAACTGGCTTTGCCAGTGAGAGCTCATACCGTAGTTACTGTATGCCACTGTTTATAGATTCTGTTGATATTCGCAGGCATTATTTGTACAGTCTATAAATTACGGTTCCTTTAGTTTGCCAAGCTGTCCGTTTCAGTCCAGCTTTATTTGCTACCGCAGTCACGTGGAGTGCAAATCATATATTCAGTCCATATAATAACATTAGCAATTATGCTTTCATTAAGTTTAAGTGCTTAAGGGAAATTTTAAAGACGTAATGAAAAAGCCAACACAATTAGCGAGTGAGAAATCGGTTGAGCACAGAAGGATTGATGTTGCTGGATAGCGCAGCATTCAATTAACTTGGCAGAAAGTGGACAGTTGTGCAAGGTTATTATTACTAATAGAGAGCTGGTGATTTTGAAGGAAAAAAATTGACAATGATTCCAAGAAAGGAATGAAATAGCTGTAAGTATAATTATTCTGTGGGTGCTGATAGGTTTTGGGGTCCTCGATTATTAGGTGAGGGTGTTCTAGCTCACAAAATAAGGTAGTTTAACTGCTTGAGAATGAATATTTTTGCTTCAAACATTTTGAATGTGGGGGGAGGGGGAGGTGGGGAAACTGGGGGACTATCTTGAATAATTTGTGTGAGTTATTGACCGAAGTAGTGGAAGTTGGTTATTATTTTCCTGTGTCTAATTAATGCTTACTAATAGTGACCTAGTGCTCTATAACCTGTAACCTCTATTAGTTTTACGGTATTTGCAAAACAAACAGTTTGTAAGTTCAAAACCTGGAACATTTCAAAACCATGATTATCCACATTTCCGTATGCCTGGTTTCAAAATTTTTAAATGTCTTTCACTTATTAGCTACACAAAAGGTATTTGAGAGAATACACTTTTTATTTTATAAGAATAAGAACCAGTAAAATTTTGCCCAGGCTCGGTGTTCTTATTTTTTGGCCAATTTCAGGCTCAAAATGTTCTTATTTTGTTCTTATGTTACACACTTTTCAAACATACAAATGTATTTGTACCAGTATACTGTACACTGTACTGGAATGTAGGTAAAAGTGCACCAGGAAAACTGACTCAGGAAAAAATGCCCACTGAAAAAACGTCCCCAGAAAAAAGGCCCCGGTACAAATGGCCCCATATGACAAGCAGGTATACACCTCCTGTACTCTCTTATAGAGGGTATTACATAGTCACACCTACTGCACATAAGGTAAGGTACAGTACAGATATATTTTTTGGTTTTTCTAGTTTTTTTTTGTTTTTTTTATAAAAATCTCATTGGACGTTTTACCTCAGCCTTAATTTGTTCTTATTTTGTTCTTAATTTTTAAGCAATTTCAGCCTCAGTGTTCTTATAAAATGTGTTCTTATAAAAAAAAGAAAATTGTAGGTTTCCTTTGAACATCATCCAGCTGACGACGTAACAATAATAATTTTTGATTAACATCGCTAGCAAATCTGGGCTCGCGCTAACCGATCGCCACATCGCCATGGGCGAAAACTGTTCTGGATTGGCAAAAAAAAAATCAACCGCTTTAGCCATTTTGACAAAAGCCTTAAAATTTAAAAAAGTTTTAAATACTTGCTAAAATACATCATTTTTTTCATTTGAGATCCATTTTTCGCTAACTCCATGCCGTGGATTTATTAGAAACCACCCCTTTCCCTTTTTTTTTGGAAGGTAAAAAAAGATATAATTGATTTTATTTTAGTTTATTTTTAGGCGTTTTTGGGAGAGAAAATTACTGTTGGACCCCCTAGAGTATCATAGTTTCGATCGCCACATCCTCCCCCTCCCCACCCCCGTTCTACATCTCTGGATCTGCCCCGGCAGGACTCTAGTCGGCCCATTGGTTTGGACTCCTCTGTCGAACATGTTGGACACCATGTTCTGTCAGCAAGTTTTGGCTAATGATTTTTAACAATTTTCGTCAAATTTTGGCTAAAGACAGCTTCAAGTTGCTAAAAAAAAAAATATGTCAGAGTGAGCCCAGCTACCTCTTTAAGATCTACCCTCTAAAATTTACCGTATACCTACCAGTATTAGGCCATGTAAAAAAAAAGAGTTGTTGATAGTTATGGAAGGAGGTTTTCTTTTTTTTTTTTTAAATCAGTAATGAAACCACTCCATTGATACATGCCAAGTTTTCAAATCCCACATGGAGTGCAAGGCCTCGTGTACATGGTGGCTAACTTTAACAGATCTTCTAATGTAGTGTTTGATGAGGTGGAATTTAAACGAACAAATAAAAGACAAAATAATTACACACAAGGCTTAGGTCTAGCTAAAGTTGAATTATGGGTGGAAAGACGATATTTCTTGTAAGTTTTGGCAAAATTTTGTAGAAAAAAAAAACCAAAATTGGTCGGGTGATTTTTGTAAAATGTAGGTAGGGGACAAATAACAACTTATTTTTTTTACATGGGTTCTTCCTGAACATGAACTTAACATGAACTAGTTGTATTTAAACATTAAGTCATACTGGAATATTTTCATTTTAACATATGTTTTCTAATTAGCTATAAGTGTGTGGAAATAAAAGTGAATTGAATTGAGTTAAATATTCCATATTCCTTTAAATATTTCTAAGAATTGGAGGCTAATAGATTTTCCTAGAAACAGTATTTCATGAATATTACCATGAAATCAGGTGTTCGATAACTTAATAGGAACCCTATGGTGAATTTAGGCGTTAATAACATTCTGTACTTTAGTTATGGAGCAGAGTAATAGAATTAATACCTTATACTCTTAAACTTTGTTTAGAAGTTATCAAATTTTATTTGAAAAAAAAGTGTGCGACAGTGCCTAATTGTGGTCATGATTACATCACATCATGGCCATATATAGGCACATCATGACTATATATGGGCATACACCAGTTTTTAAAAATTTAAACAAGTTTATGGATTCAGTCACTGATCTATACCTATTAAAAAGTTTAAGGATTCAGTCACTGATCTATACCTATTAAAAGTTTTTTTTAAATTTTTTTTTTAAATGCCCTTTATTTATTATTTTTGTTGGAGGGGAGGTGTAGTTATGGGAAGACTTAAATTGATGAATGGATAAAGACTGATGAACGTTAGGTGGAGATGATTTTAAATCACATGTGCCTTGGTGAAGAAACACTTTAACTAAGATTTAATTTTATCATTTATTTTATAAATTATACTTCATAAAGTAAAACATTATACACTTCCTTTTATAAGAATACAGGCTGAAATTGCTAATAATAAATTAAAAACAAAATAAGAACAAATGGAGGCTGAGGTAAAATGGCCTTCTTTCTTGGGCCATTTTTTGCAGGGCCTTTTTTCTCAGGGGCCATTTTTGCCAGTGCCATTTTTATCTACATTCTAGCATAGTATTATACTTCTGTACTATAATAATTTTCTATGTTTGAAAAACTGTGTAAAATAAGAACAAAGTAAGAACATTTTGAGCCTGAAATCGGCCAAAAATAAGAACACTGAGCCTGGGCAAAATTTTACTGGTTCTTATAAAATAAAAAAAGTGTATTTAAATATTTTTCAAGTGTATTTAAATATTTTATAATAAATAGGCCTACTTCTTACAAGTAAATAAAAAAATTAAGGAACTCACCAAAATTATTAGAAATGAGAAGATGGTTGCTAAGAATATTAATAATATATACTGGTATATCATTTAATTTTATTTTTTGTTCATATTTTCTGTTAAAAATTGAGATGTTGCTACAATTAATATAGGAAGTCCTTTTGACATTTGTGGGTTGTACTCTGCTTACATCAGTCAACCTCAATCAATCAAGCCATTGGTTATGTTTAGCTTGTAATTTATTGTGTTGTCATTTTAGCGGCTTAAAGCAACATAATGCATACTGTGTGTCGTAACCCATCAGTCAGTCATCAAATTATTTTGGTGAGTTGCAAACCCTTAAGAGAAAACCTGAAAATCAGCTATTTCAATTCTGCCTCTTAATGTTATAGGTATTATGATAAGGCACTATAAAAAATATTATTAGTTTATCACCCTATCTGGGCAGGAAAAGTGATGAGGGAGGGAGGCTTTTTTTTTAATTTTTTATTTTGCAGAAGCTAAATATAACCCTTGGTTTGTTTGCTGGTGCATTGATATTCAAAGTAAAACATGATTTAGATAATGCAAACAATATCTACTAACTATTTAATAAAATAAACTAAAAAAATATTTAAATAAAATTTTAAAAATTAAAAAAAAAAAATTTTTTTATTTGTTTTTTTTCAAAACAATTTTTTCCCCCCAGTACCATAGAAGGCATCCGTGCGAAGGTGATAAACTAATAATTTTTTTTATTGGGCCTAATTAATGATCCTCTTCACAAGCGGATCACCTTGTTATTATAAGGTTTATCTTCTTTTTATTCCTCTTTCTTTCTGGCAATATTTGTTAGCATGATATCTACGCACAATTTTGCGTTTTTACATTATCGATCATATCTTCCTAACCAATTGTCATTTCTAAATCATATTCAGTGGGCATAAACTTGAGGTTAAGGTTGAATGTCACCTACCAAAATATTACGTGTGTGCATGTCACGACGTGCGAGCACACGTGCGTCAACATTGTAAAATGCTCAAAATCACTTTTTGACTAAATAAGAGCACTTTTTAGGCCATTTTGAGCAATTTAAAATTTTTTTGAAATTTTTCACTACGTGTGCACATTTTTACGTGCGCAGCACACACGGAAGCTAGAAATTACGTTTTTTACATATTTTGGATTCCTGACATTGTATTCACAAATTTCCATTCTTTTCAGTCATCTTAGGGCCAATAGCAGTGCCGTATATGGGCATCAAACATAGGAATCCTTGCGTGTGTTTGTGCTGACACAGTAAAAATATGCTAAAATCAGACCTATATTTAATCAGTTATAGGTTCATAGGATGTAAGGTCACCCCCACATTCTATTACATATTCTGGGAAAGCACATGAGTTGTAGATATGATTTTATAGATCATAATGGCTGATTGAACATTATGACGTCATTATATTGCCATCTGCATTTTTAAAAAAACTTAATTTTATCTATGACCTAATTTTTGAAAATCGCATTTGAGCGTATCTTGTTTATCCTTGATCAGTGGCAGCCCATCAAGGCAAGCAAGGTATGCAGTGCTATCACACTGTAATGTTTTTCATGTATACCATAGGCTTAGCCAGCGCATCGTCCGGCCATCTTTTGGACGGCCAACAGTTATTTAGGACGTTCACTTTTACCGTGACGGCTTGGACGGCTTGGCCTAATTAGCTCGGCCTAGCCTAATTGGGGCGCTGTTCTACCTTTAGCAAATTCATTATATTCTTCAAATCTATCGAATGTTACACTAAACTAAAGCTACCGGTAAATTATATTTATGTTTGCTAAAAACAACATTTATTGATTGAATGTACGTTGTTTTCATACCAATATTCGGTTCCCAAAAATATAAGGCTTAACCATTGCCCGGTGAAAAGTTCACTTACAACACACGTGGTGTTAAAAACATTTATACCCTGCTGAAAAATAGAAGGTTCTGAGTTGCCCACAACGCATGCACATGGCTCTGCCGCTCTGTGAATACAATTGAGATTTGGTTCCCCGACAATTGTTGGTGTTCGTAACTCTCAGGTTATAATTGATTCATGAAATATCGTAAAGAAGGTTTGTTGTTAACCTCACAAGTTAAATTTTATTAGTCAACAAAATACTGTAGGGCTAGGCCTATCTCTCAATTCGGAGGACCTAGAGTAGAAGTTACACTAGACTGAGGTGAGAGAGGAAGATGCTCTGCATAGTCTAGGAATACCGTAGGCATGCGCAATCTGTTTATCTTTGTGATAGCTACAGTAATTTAACACAATTCCTTTGAAGACAAAATTCCAACATTTAAACCTCTTTAAATGCCCTCTAAAGATCATAATATTCTATTTCTTTTCTTATGTTTGGGAGGAGGGCGTGGCCCGCCCATCAGCTCAGGTCAATGCCCACTTGCTTCCATTTTGGACGGCCTATTTCATTTTTCTGGCTAAGCCCCTGATGTATACCCAATTTAGGTCACATGACTGCCTGTAACCAATCATCGCTAAATCCCTCTATTGCATGTGTGGTTGAGGGTCAATGGGGTGTGATTCATGTCTGAATTTCAAACTGGGTCGTTGGTGTAAAATTTGTGGAACACTGATTTAAAGTATACCAAATTTGTACATTTATTTTGTTTCTGTACGTATTTCTTGGTGTATGTAGGCCTATTTTTCTTGGAATGTTGAGTAAATATTATTGTTATTAAATCGATCAATCAATTAATATTTATAGATTATTTTAATTTTCAAACCATCTTTTCAGCAATGGCATGCATTACCAGCACAAATCAGAAAACTAAAGCTATTTAAATTAGACAGCTCTGCTTTGACCTTTGAACTGGTTACTAGGAAATCCTGATGGTGCAGGATAGATAGAAAGGTTGCAGTGTTGCAAAAAGTATTGTAGTGTGCGACAATCAGTGGGAAAGTGTGCATGGTTCTTGCGCTTATTAGAGAAAGCTACAAACTTATGCAAGGATATCAATATGCTTAAACAATGGTACAGTAATAATAATGCTTCATAAACAATAGGAAGAAGATTTATCTGACAGTGAATCATCAAAACAAGATATTTTCCGGTGAGTGCAGACTGGAAGATTGTTTTTATTACCTGTATTCCCTTCAAGTTCAAACCTCTTGATCCATAAGGTGCTAGCTATGTAGGGAATGCGAGGAACTTGTCTCGGGTATCTTCAGGTATGCAATTCTTGTACCTACACTGCACTTAGTTTTGTTTTTAGCTTAAGGTCAGACTACATGTGAAGGTTATTCATTTTGGATCAGCCTAGGAATCGCCCCGGGTTGATAGCTACAGCATAAGGGATACAGTATATCCAGACAACATTCAACAAGTATTTTTCTTATTATATAAAAGGAGTTTCTATATTTTTACCAAGGTAGAGTACAAGTGGTCTTATATTTGTTTTTAGCTTAAGGTCAGGCTACAAGTATAGGTTATTTTGGTTCAGCCCAGAAATCACCCAGGGTGATACAATGAAAGATATTTTATATCCAGACGACATTCAACAAGTATTTTTTTAATGTAAAGAATTTCCTATATTTTAGGTAGAGTACATTATTTTTTTTGTGTAATTTTCAGTTTACCTTGATTATTGGTTTATACATTTTTTTTTATAGGAACACGTTTTATAAGAACACTGAGACTGAAATTGAAAGCACAAAATAAAAACAAATTGAGGCTGAGGTAAAATGTCAAATGAGATTTCTATTTTTTTTAAAAACCAACAAATCTTATCTGTACCTTATTTTCAGAATGTGGGAATATAAAATACACTCTATAATACACAGTACTGTAACACTGCTTTACAATAATAATTTTATATGTTTGAAAAGTGTCTAAAAATAAGAACAAAATAGGAACATTTTGAGCCTGAAATCGGCAAAAAAAAATAAGAACAGTGAGCCTGGGAAAAAATTTAATGGTTCTTATAAAAAACACAAAAAAAAGCAGTGTAGTCAGCAATAATAACTTCTGTTGAATAATAGAGACTTCAATTTATTGAGTGTGATGATTCATATAGGAACTACAGTTATTGTTTCAGTTCAGGGTGTTGGTTCGTATTCAGTAATATACACCGTTACTTTATTGTGTGTGATTCATACGTTACATGGAGGGAACGTATTGTTATAATGCATAATCAATTTTAGTCGCGTTATTTCATTTATTATTATTTCGTTATTTCATTTATTATTATTTCTGGTATATTTATTCCATAAAATCTTACATGCAAAACAGTGTATTGCTGCATCATGCATGTGATGAATTGAGAGACTAAATATGAAATTACAAAAATAATAATTATTTTAAAATATGCAATTAAAAGAATTAAATACTAAAAATTACATAGGAAACGATGTCAAAAATTACAAAGACAAAAGTTCCGTAAGAAAATTGATTAATATAAATTACTATATGATACAATTTTTTTAAACAATTTTCAATTGAAGATGTTATAAAATGCATTTAAAATGTTGTTCTTATATGGCAAATTTTTAAAAAATTATAGAGGCAGAATTATCTTGAAATTTTCTTTTTTGTTGATCCAATATATTATAAGAGAAAAATATAATTTACTCGCACACTACGTTTCATGAACCATTTGTTTGCCTTTTAAAGTAGACTGGCGATGTTACATTCGATTCGCAAAACGTAATACGACTATTAAATGATATGATTCTCTTATATTGTATCAACAAAAAATTAATTTTGAAATTCAGAAGATGGACATAAAAAGAAAGGGGGAAAAAAGAGAAAATGACTAAACATTAAAAAAAATCAAGATAATTTAAATATACATTTGGATCTAAATTATATTATTTGAAGATACAGAAAAACCAGATATGTAAAAATATACATTAAAAAAATATAATTTATAAAATGCAATATTTGCAAGCATTCAAATTACCTTGTTACTGCAATTAGTAGATTGCATTTACGATACAACATTTACTTATCCGCAAAAAATTATAGTGTTTTATAGCAAGTTTAATTTATAATGTATGCTTCGTACCATATAGGAGACTGTATTGTAAGAATGCATAATTGATGTCAGTAAATATTTGCCAGCTATCATACATGCTTGGAATTGTAATTGGTTGTTGTACATTTGCTACATTACCATAGTTTCGTTCTAGCTGAAAATCTATCCCCTTAATAGGGGTGTCTCAAAGGAGGGGGTTCTACTGTATGCGTTTAGGGCCATATAGAGGTGCCATATTCTTAGCAGATACAGATACGGATAAACTTTATTTCATCCTTTTCATCAGAAATTACACATGGTCGAAAGATGTTTCGTGTTCTCAAAGACATGATGCAAATATTTTTTGTTCGAAATACAAGTAATTTTAATTTCAATAATTCTATAATTCGAGTGCCTATCTTTGAAGATTTGCATTAAAGTTTTCTGATTCCTCTAGGAATGAAAGAATCTTGATTAGCGCGAGCCGTTGCCAACTGTATTCTACCGCTCTGTTCAATAAAATTAACAATTAAAGAGTGGAGAGGATGAGAAGGATCTCTTAGAATCCTATCAAACTCAAATGCCACCCTGCCACTGTAGACGGAGCCCACCCACGGCACACACTGGCCCACTATTCATTCTGCTTTATTGATAATGTTGTTAAGGCTGTCCATATATTAAAGCGCAAGGCACTAAAAATTATAGAATTTTAGAAAATGACTAAGATATCTTTATAATTGACCCCAAAAAATTAAGTATATTATGTGAGAATTTAGGTTTTTTTTATTTTAATGTGGTTAATGTGGTCCCCCTATGAGGTATAAACATCCACAGCTATGGTGGGATTGAGATACTGTAGTGTAGACTGAAGCTTCCACTGTGTCCCACATTTTGTTTTCCATAATAACCTTGGCAGGTCTGGAATAATAACCAGCAGATGTGTACTACCCTGGATATAGAATAATTCACTTTGTTGACAATCATAAACAGAACAATGGCCTTCCAACAAATCACACTACAACTCACAGCAATGAAAGAAATCAACAATATTTACATGTTTATTCTTGGCATTAGTTTTGTTGTTAACATACAAAGAATAATTCAACTAGAAATTGATAGGGTAGCAACTAACTGTATAGAAGCAGTGGTGTATATAGGGGTGCGCGAGGGGTGCACATTCCCCAAAAAATGTTTGTTTCCCCTCCCCCATATTTATCCCTCGACTGGAAACCTTTGAAGCAAAAAAATTATTTTCAATAAATTAAAGTCTCATATCACATTATTTTACGAACTAACACCCCTCACTTAATCATCAAGCTCTCCCACTTCACCTTTGTTCCCACATTAGCACCCTCCCATTAGCTCTCCCTCCCATTACCCCCCTCTCCACTTAGCGCCCCCTCTCCACTTAGCTCCCCCTCCCCAGTCTCCTAGATATGCCACTGTATACAAGATATTTTATATGTTAATGTGTAATGCTTGTAATTTAGGTCTTCGATGTATATAGAGTAGGCCTATATAGAAACCTTTTAAGAACAAATATAGTAATTAGAAAATAAGTAATACCCAAGGGTTTCCTCATGTATAAGCCCACCTCAGGTATAAGCGCATCCCCCTCCCCCTCTTCTTTATGCCCAATTTTACACACATACCTTTCCTCTTGCAAAAGCCTGGGGTACGATTTGAAAGAGTAATCTTGATTCAGATCTTTCCAAAAAATATACATTCAAATGTGAATAATATACTGTAACCAGATAGGTACAGAAAAAGGAAACAATTTGGTGTTTTACCAGGAATTTTAGTTGAGTGAAACTATCAAGGATGACTTAATGTCAGTCTTTAACCATAGTTTGATAACCTTAGCCTGCATTGGAGCGACAGAAGTGTATGTCAGTATAAAATACAATATATCAATATAAAATAAGTATGTCAGTATAAAATAAGGGTACAGTGCTGAATAATTGCTTTCTAATTGGAGAGCAGATTCACCAGGTAATAACCCCACCCCTTAAAATTCATCTTAGTACTAAAGGTCTGCCTGTATTGTGTACAGTTGAGTACAGAGTAATCTTGATTCAGATCTTTCCAAAAATATGCATTCAAATGTGAATAATATAATCAGGTAGGTACAGAAAAAGGAAACAATTTGGCGTTTTACCAGGAATTTTAGTTGAGTGAAACTACCAAGGATGACTTAATGTCAGTCTTTAACCATAGTTTGAAACCTTTTCCTGCATTGTAGTGACAGAAGTGTATGTCAGTATAAAATACTGTATTAAGTAATGTTTAATGTCTGTTGATAAGTGTTAAAACCCTGGGCTCCTTCTTGTGATTAGCTAGCCTTGTTTTGGTGACATATTGTTAGTCTTTTAACCATAGTTTAACCTATATCCTGCATTGTTGAAATGCCATATATGTACAGCATAGCATACAGTACTGTAATTTAATTAATGGTTCTATGCCTGTTAAAAAGTGTTAATATCCTGAGCTCCTGTCTTATGATTGGCTAGCCTTATTTTGACTACCTATTTGATTTCATCATAATCATTCACTATATTCAGCCAAAAAATTATATAATAAAAAAATATATATAATAAAATCAATTTAGAGGTGACAAGAAAAGTAAACTAAACAATAGCCCATAGATGCGACAATCCAAACTAAGAAATTGACAGTAATAGTCATTTAAGAAAAAGTTATTTTAAAATTTTATTGACAGCACCTTAAGCAGAAAAAAAAAGAGAAGACAATATAAAGGAATCATTGCAAAGTCAAGAAAAGTACTAAAAAGTTACAATTCACAACAAATTCACTCAATATAGAAATAAATAAAATGAGAAAAATCTCAGAATAAAATTTCATCATTAAAATTACACAGAAAAAGACCCTGGAAACACCTCATGCAAATCGATACAATAATATAAAAAAAAAAAATTACCGGTCAAAAAAAAAATTAAGTTTATTTGTGACCGCCTCTGACAAGAACAGTCTTTTGTAGGAAAAATACAAAATTAGGTTTTTGGTGTTTTTAGATTTTGCATGGAATCGTCTTTAAAATGTAGTGTTTATTTGATGAAAATTGGTTGATTATTTATGAATAAGATAAGTTATGAATATTTGATTCATTGGATAACAGCCATGTAGGTTTGAGAAAACAACTTCAAAAGATTCAAAAATCAATAGTTTATAATTAAGATTTGTATTTTAAAAATCATTAAAGTGTCCTTTAATATCTTCTTTTTAAAATACGAAAACATAAAAATGTTAAAAAATTCTGATTCTCAAATGTTTTGGGTGCGACAGACACCTGGATTTTGCCAGAGCCAGACTTATTATATTTTACATTATACTTAGGTTAATTATATGTTTTAAAGTTGTTTTGTACCAACTTTTTCAAAAATAAAAGGAGATCTTTTTTGCCTGTTTTTAGATAAACTGTTTATGGTGGTAACACGAAATCTAATCTACACACATGCAAAATTAGGAATATTAGAAATGTATGGTTATACCAGCAACTAGAACAATAGCATTTGCTGGACAAACAATTTGGCAAGAATAAATAACAGGAAGTGAGTAAGAATAAGAATCTAAACTTTTTTACTTGGCTTTACAAAGATCCAGAAAAGAGTTTCATAACATGCACACAGGTGTTATTATGTTATTATCATATATTTATATTGCGTAAATTGTACAAATAGGACTGCCTGGAATATATGGGGCTTTACCATGGGACACACCAAACCAAGATGTACTACAGAGAACATGGTAAATGCTTGAATAAGCGTTGCGATGATTATAACATTTTTGGAGGCTTCGGTGTGGCGCATATTCGAGTGCAGTGCTTATAAAAAATATTGGCGTGGCATTTTCCATGCCCGTTCCCATCACGTATTCATGTACTTCAGTAGGCCTATCATATGTCCTACTTTATCGTAAATGAACGTTTATAAAAAAAATGCTTGAGTTTTCATTGTTATTTATTCATTTTAACACTGTATGCATTGGATTTAAAACCCTGTTTCCCAAAGTGTTTCATTCTAAAATACTCTCGATTAAGCACCGTGGCGCTTGAATTAAGACCGGCATTTAGCGGTAATAAAAAATCTGGTTTGGTGCGATGCTTATTCGAGAGCAGTGCTTATTCGAGCATTTACGGTACACTGGCTTTCTCATCAAAGCAAGATGGATATGGATGGATGTTGTATGCTAATTTATAAAGTTGTGATTGGATGTGCACCTTCGTATCTATCAATTCTATTTTAAATAAATACCTTCAATTATAATTTTAGACAAAGTAATAACAAGTTCTTGTAATCTCGTAGGCTCCGATGTGGGCAGTATAATAGAAGTAGTAGAGTATATTGGCCCTATCTGCCGGCCATACAAAAAAGATCTATTAATCAGCCGAGTGATTCTAGTGGCCCTAATGGCTGCCCATACAGAAAATATCTATTTATTAATCAAGTAGTCCGGGTACCTAGGGCTCATCAGAGCAAAAAAAAAATGGTGGCCTCTCTTAAAGGAAGCTACTGTAAAACTTGGAATAATTTTAATATTGCATGGAGCAAAATGCCACAATTTCTTCCAGTATATAAAAATCTGATCTTAAACAAAATTCTCAATAATAACTAGTATAATTAAAAATAATATTAATATATATTAAAAATAATAATAATAATGATAATTATAATAGTGATGTGCTTGGTTTGCTAATTTTTATGTGGATTAATTTAAAAAAATTTTTAATTTTTTATTCAAAAACCCATGTAATTGTATATATTTTGTTATAATCTATTTTAATATCTATCTTGTACAGTCTTATGTCACGACCTTGTGGAAGAACACCATCATTTTTTTTTTGGTGAACAAGTTTTGAATGTATATTTTAATGTATGTTTTCCGTGAGTAAATAAAGTTTTTGATTGATGAAATAATAAGTAAGTCTTATATATATAGGCCAGCCGTCTCTTTGCAAAGGTTGCCGATGTATACCTGTCTCTTATACACATCTAGATGTGTATAAGAGTCAGTCTTTAAAGTGCACACGAGCCAAATGTGTACACTGGGCCTACGGTTTAAAGTCCTTATCCGAGAAGACTTGTTCCACCTCCGGAACCATAGGCGAGCGTGCCGTTCGAACCAGCGCCGAATGTTATGGCTATAGGTAGCGGCGCCTCCCTTAACCGCTCGGCCATTCAACTCGCCGTAAGTCTTATAATGCATAATTTAATAAAGAGTTGCCTCTGTGTAGGCCTACTTTACATGAACAAAAAGAAAAATAACCATGAAATAACAAAAGAAAAACTACAAAGAAATAATTTTCACTACTCCATTCTCCAGCACTTTGAAGCCTAAATGCACAAAACAATAATAGATTATTAAAATCTTATCCAGTGTTTTCAATCACTATAAAAATTTAACAATAAAGTTCATGTTGTAAGTTTACTGCATATTAAATTCAAATTTACATGAAGTCAAGTTAGCAACAAAACAATATACTGTATGACATTAAATTTAAAAAATGGGTTTTCAAAACATGTATGCCACTTGCTTTTCTAATTTTAAATGGTAATGAATTCTATAAGTTTATGGCTGGGGTGGCTTTGAGCCAATTCTTAAATGTGATTGGATGTTATTCTCTTAATGCAATCCATACATACAATAACATCCAATCAGAATTAGGAATAGTTCGCTCTTAGGCAAGACTTTTTTAATACCATTTTTAGCAAAAACAGCAATTCTGTTTTCTTATTTTAGCAAAACAATTTTGCCAAAAGTATGTAGATATAAATTTATTGATGAATATAAACAATGTAATAATGAGATTGATCATTGCTTTAAATTTATAGAAATAATAAATATATATCTTATTTTGGAGATTTTAGAACAGAGGTGTAATAAAAATAAAGTAAAAAAAAAATGTTTTTTCTGAATTTTAATTTTTTCATGGCAGGGGGTGTGGTGTCAAAAAATTTTATTTTTATGCAAAATCACTATTATATTGTATGCATTAAAAGAGTTTGCTAAACAAGGTACAATGAAGTCTCGCCTTATGTTAGGTGTAGCTAAAGTATTTCTGTGTTAGAGCTAATGTGTTATTGTACAATATTATAGTTCTGTACTGAATTTCCTCTAGGCTAGGCTGGTGTGATGGATGTTTTTATAATAATAGTCCTTGAGATATGTGGTAGAAGGGAAGTCAGTATCGTAGGGATTTACAGAACGTATCAGTCATCCATTTAAAGTCCTCAACAACAATATTTTTATTGACATCTGTCATGTTACATTCCAAAGGCTAATCCAAGTTTCAATATTGGAAACAAAATCATTTATGTTGTTTGTTGTTGTTATAACCTATAGTGATATTTTTTTATGATAATAATGGCATATACTAATTGATGTTATTGTATGTTACTGTTATCAATAATAATATCAGTACAAGCTATATGATAATGTTGCATATGGTTATTGCGAAATTACATTAATAGACGCCTCTTCATTCGTAAAAATCTACCGTAGTTCCTCAGGTATGAGCCAAACTCGGGTATAAGCCCATCTCTACTTTAGGCCCAAGTTTTAGGTATTGTACTGTGACAGCCTGTCCTCAAGCAAAAGCCCAGTATATGATTTGAATCAGTAGCTTAGGTAACTTTCACAATACTTAAGAAAAGAAATCAAATATTGGCTTTGTATTAGCCATGCAGTGCTGGAAAATTGCCTTTTCATTAAAAAGGTATAAGTCCACCCTAAAAAATCGGTCTAATCTGGTGTTTAAGGTGATGGGGATGGGGGGAGGGGGGTGTCAGAGGAGACTTATACGGAGGAACTACAATAATGATGATAATATGTGGGTGTTTGTTATATTAATAAAGTGCTCTGCAGTACTAAGTCTCAGAACACTACTTCACATTATTATCTCGGTCATTGGAACAAAGCCTATAGAGGGAGTATTCCATAGTTTGCCAAATGAACTTAATCAGCGCATGTTTCACTCATAATTTATACACTTACTGTATATTATTGGATGGAGAGATTAACGCCTAACCTTAGACGAGACTTTTTTTATACCTTGTTTAGCGAACCTGCCACCCGCCAATAATGATGATTATCAAATACCTA
Organism: Anneissia japonica; assembly: GCF_011630105.1. Taxonomy (NCBI): domain Eukaryota; kingdom Metazoa; phylum Echinodermata; class Crinoidea; order Comatulida; family Comatulidae; genus Anneissia; species Anneissia japonica. The sequence goes on along the minus strand of NW_022734061.1, from coordinate 495,790 downwards.
GGCCTAGCTAGCCATTGAGCACTGATAGGCTAACGGCGGCCAAGCCTAGCACAGACCGACAGTGGAGCAGCGTCGTCTACCACGCTAGAGCTTAGCTGAATTTTTATTTCAATAAAAACCAAATTATTTTAATCGCTGGCATTCTTCCACTTAACAAAATATTATTTTAACTATTATTTTTATTATTTTTGTTTTATGGACCTTTCTATTGTGTTCTTTCTAGTTGTTTGATCACTGAATGGTGTTGTTTACATTTCGCGATCATCTAGCAAGCATTGATCCAAACACTCGTTCATAAACATGTGGGCTCAATCCAACGAAATTGCGTTGATACTGTAGTTAGTTGCTCTGGTTTAGGTTTATTACATTAATGTAGTGATTATGATGCCAGAAATGAAAGAAAAGATAGAACTGTTAATAAATAAATAAATAAATACAACTGTGTGCACTCTTTTTTTCACAGTAATAATTGGTCAATAATGACATCAGGGGCAGAGACGATTCGTAAAATGGACGTTTTACTCTATAATATATGTAAAAATATTAATAAAAAGTAATTATGAAATATATTATAAGTAAGCTAATAATATTGTTATATTTATATAGTATCACAGTATTATGTTTAAAGATAGTCTGTTATTTGTTTGTTGTTATTAGAATGTTTAATCATTTTCCTCTTATATTATTACATAACTAATGCCATAGTCATAATAAAATGCTTTTTCCTATATTGGTTTAAGTGTGATTTTTAGATGAATTTAAATTTTTATATTTTATAAATATGTTATTGTCATTTGCATTTTGGATGGATTAAAATATTTTTTTAAATATTAATATCAACATATATAATAGAAAAATGAATGTTGGAGCAGATTAGAAAAAATCTGGCCATACTGGTCTTAAATCTAAAATTCAAATGAATCGTAATTTTTCACATGTTTATGAATCAATCAATAAAGAAGTAGGTTTTGAATTTTGTCAACAAAGGCAATATCTTTGTTGAGGTCTGATAACAATGCTGCTGGTACAACTACTATGTACCGTAGTCAAGGTCAGTCAATCAGTATTTTTTTATTCATTATTTTTTCTTGATAACGATAGTAAAATGCATTCTTTAAAGTGCAGACTCTGTACTTTCGTACCATAGTCAATCCGGTATAAGCCCATCTCGTGTAAGGCTCACCAACACTCCCCTCCCCACATTAAACCTGATTTTACGCATGTTAGTGTTTTTCTCCCAGAAAAAAGCCCAGGGCATCATATTTTATGTTGTTAGCAAAACAAACTGTTGCCCTATATTATACAGACACTGACCTGGCAGTTTATTTTAATGTATTCAGTTAATTTTGCATATAATATTTTAGTTTATTCGTGCCTGGTTTAAATTATTAAGCGTTATGTCTCTCGTGGGATAAATTAATTTGATGAAATGCTAGGCTTACTTTTCACTCGCATTCAAGTTCTTTACCTAGAAACCTACCTTTGGAAGAGGAATTCTCAGCCTTTGAGTTGGCATTATTCTGTATTTGAAGCTAGCATCCATCAATTCATGCCTATTAAAATGCATAACCAGAGCTTTTCATCTTTTGATTTGTTTTTTTTTTTTTCATTATTTCATCATTTTATTTCAAAAACATCCAGCGATCTTGATTCTCTGATTGGCTGTCACACATTTGCTGTTTTTACCCTATATGATGACTCTTTGTGGCCTTCATTATTCAATGATCCAAGTCATTTGTAATTTCAAACATTCTAAGATCTTAATTTTATGATTTTGAAAAGGGTCAATCTATGTCAATTTGAAAGTACAAACATCTCTATGCTTTTGATAATGTGATTGGTTGGCTATGTGAAAAGGGTCAATCTAGGTCATGTGGATAAAATGCAAACATCCCTATGCTTTTGATCCTGTGATTGGATGGATATGTGAGAAAAGGGTCAATCTAGGTCATGTTAAAAATGCAAACAACCCTATGCTTTGCATCCTGTAATTGGCTATGTGAAAAGGGTCAGTCTAGGTCATGTTGAAAAAGCAAACATCCCGATGCTTTGCATTGTGTGATTGGTTCTGATGCCTTGCTCAGCTTCACTGTTTGACCCCAGCCCATGAAAATTGGAATTAAATTCTCCGAGGTCAGCAGTCTCGGCAATTTCTAACTACCTAGGCCTTATTATAAAACTAGGATTTTTCCGAACGCTCAACTTTACATCGTCATCTACAGATCGTGATTTTGTTAAGTATCTCTATTAAATCAATATATTGTTGGTGAAAAGACTGGCTGTACTTGTAATACTTTAATAGTGTAGTATAATATATAAGAAAATCACCGAAGAAATATCATTTTATCGTTATCTTTAGCACAGGAAATATCACTTTCATGAAAGCTACGACCCTATCATCACAGGCAGTCTGTGCTTCAAAACTGCTTGTCCATGCACATGCCCAAACCGATTTGTCTGGGATTTTCCACACATGTACACATGTACTTGACAGTTAGTAGTGAAGTCACTATGCGATCGTGTTTGTGTTCAAATGGACGGTAGGATTAGGCCTACAATATGTTTAATTTGGTTGCTTTTAGATAATAAGCAACATTTTAAATATGATAATAATACTGTACAATGAAGACATATAGTACATTTAGATAAGCATTAATAATAATAATAATAATAATTTATTGGCATACACCATTTCTATCGGTGGCACTCAACAGGTGGTGTATCAAACTAATACAAAAGTAATCGTAACAAAACTAATGAAAATATAAAGTAAAGTAAAAGAAAATAAAAATAAAAAGAGACATAAAACACAACACAAAGTCAATTTAATCTTTAAGAAGATCACACCTTTTTCTCCATGCTCTTTAGCTGAGGATTTGCAAAATTTGTCGATCAAGATTTTAATTTTTTGATGACATAAGTTATTATCGTTGCCGAGAATAAAGAGTAATTTGTTTTCAGTAGCTAAGACAATTGTACACACATTGTACTCATGCCTATTAAAATTAATGTACAAACAAATCTGTTTTACGAACAATCGATTTCCTTTGTTTGACGACGTACATGAAATTCAGTTTCTGCCATAGCCTGTTTCAGTCAAAGTTTTGACTTTCCAAGCAGTTTTTGAAGCAAAGAAACATAGGCCTAGGTCGGCAAAAAATTGCCGTCCTGTAGCTTCAGGCTTGGTGATATGGTCAGCAATTGCTGATTGCTGATGTGAAATTCATGGGCTGTTGACCTGCTTTTCAGACTGATAACATCAACTTTAATAATAGTCAATTTAAATAGAAAAATTGAATTACAGTATATTAATATATTTCCTAACGATTTTCTGCTAATATTGCTTTTCCAAGCTCGTTTATAAATATTTTTTAAAATGACATCCTTTTATTTTTCACCGCCAATCAATTTAAATTTTCTTTCTAGAAGCACATACTGTCTCTCTGAAAAAATATTAATTTCTGTAAACTCATTTTCAAGGTAAATATCAAAGCATATTAATAGAGAATATAGATTCTGTTTTAACCTTTAAGAGAGGAAGAGGACACTTTTTTTTCAGTAGTCATTTGTAAGACTGAAATAAAATCTGCAGTACCAGTCTAAATCAGGAGGAAATGATATTTCAGCTAAATTTAGGGCTGCGGTATATGTGGTTGTCAAATATAAGTAAAGTGGCATGTGTGACATTTATATTTGACAACAGTTGATGCCTCATCAAAAAAAAAAAAAGTTGTCTGGATAAGTACATGTTTTACTTGGCCTATCCTAATCTTGATGCTGATAAGAGCAGTAACTGTAAATATCAAAATCTTATGATATTTCTGTTTTCCATCATTTAAACAAATGAAGATATGATATAAAAAGTTGGTGAAAAAAAAAAAAGTTGGTAAAAATACTATACTAATGACAAATTTGTGTTTGTACAGTGTACCATTTAAAAACACAAGGTAATCTGATATAATTAACCTTCACCCTTTGCTTCATATCTATGTCCTGGAAAAATAATGATCCGGTGGACTAAACCGAGCCAAATGAGGCCTAGCATCATATAGGCCTTGAGTGGTAACTCATAAATCGTGCCAATTTACACTCCGCCCAGACCTTTTTTAGGCCGCCCGGACCTTGTTTAGTCCGCCGGCCAGAATTTTACCGACCTCCTACCCTTGCTGAACAATCAGCTTGAGTTGGCTCTGTTGCGGCCGGGAAAAATATAAATAACATTTTAAAATCGGCCGAAGTACCAAATTAAGGACCGGGATACAGTACATATGTTACATTGTCAACGTGCGAGAATTTAAAGTAATCTGTCCAGTAGTTTTTGAGTTATACACTTTGAAGGACGCACAGCACGACACACACAGATGCACACTATTGCGAAGAGGTGAGCGTAAAGTTGTTTGTTTTGTTTGTTTTTGACATTTCAATGGGTCAGAATGAGACAAGTTTTTTTTTTTTTTCCAAGTGATGATCTTGTTCTTTTTTTTTTTCTTATATGCATTTGTTATTTTCAACCATTGTTGAAATGTCATATTGATTAAAATAAAATAAAAACCTGTAGATTAAATAATGTCAAACATGTTACATATGTGCGCATGTGATAGCAGTACTGGTTATGGGTAATATGGATTGTCTTTCCTCGAAATTTCCATTTGCAAAAAGTTCCTGTGAGTCTTGTTTTTATCTACCATCAGTAATATATCTTTTTACTGCTCAACAAAATAAGAAATTTTAGTAGGTACCAATGAATAAGGCCTCTATTCACACTGTCACATTTTAGTTGATGGAAACTTTTGACATGCCTAAGTATTTTCATGATGGCATCACATCATGACCATATATAGGCACATTATGACTAAATATGGGCATACAACAGTTTTATGTCAAAGCTGACACCAAAATGTTGGTGTCGGGCTTAAGTGTACATGTCAAAAAAAATGATGACTTTTAGAATGGCATCATCTTCTTGCACATTTTAATGTGCGCTAAACTTGAATAATCCATTTTCATTCAATCCAATGAAGTAGTAATACCATTTGCGTGATTTCCCTTAAGACTGCTTCAGAAAATGTGTGTCTTGTCAAACTCTGAGAGCTTACTGTGTGTATTTAAAATTTGAGGATCTGTTTCTCTGTTTAAACCATGCTATGCTTTCTAAAGAGTGTTGTAGAAGAGTTGAAGTTAAGTATACTTCTTTGAATTTAATCCTATTAAATTTGATCTAGTATTTGTAGAGAATTAAATAGAATTTAGGTATTCAGCATCACTTAGAAAGAAAAACATTAAAAAGCATTAAAAATAAAAACTTGCAAAATTACATCAAGAGATACGATAAAAGTGCAGGTACCCAAAGTTAAAAATTGCAGTAAGAATATTAATATTGTAAAAAGGTGGTTGTAAAAAAATATTTTTATACCCTCTCGAAACAGACAACACATAAAGTCCAAGAGGACTTATTTCTAATGGGGTCTAAAAAAACAATTACCTGTTGAACATGTACGGTAAAAATTGGTTTGACCATTCTAAAACTAGAAAAACTTGTGTGCCTTATTTATTTAAAACATGCACTTAGTTTAATGGATACAGTAGTACAAAAAAAATGGTCTCATTCTGATATCAGGGTCGACTGGCTTATTTTAAAATTTTGTATCCCTCTTCTAGCTCGGGGCACTCATCTCTACTTTAATAGCAGGAGTATAAATGGGTACCTGGTGGGTTTGCTTACAGCAGCAACACTTAGCATATGGATCCAATGACCAGGGAGACAGAAGTGCTTCGTATCTGCAAAGAAAGGCGCTATATATGTGAATATGAATACGAAAAAATTCCCCGACATTTAATTTTTCCCTGACCAGTGCTGTGGGGGGGGGGGGGGGTAGGATTCCATAACAAGGGTGTGGACCCAATTATCACCGCCCCTGATCCTCATGTTAAATTAAAATTAATTATTAAAAAGTATTGTTATTTTTAAAAGTAATTTAAACAAATGCCAAAAAAACTTGTCTAAACTAGTACGTCACTTGAACTTCCCGATATGGCGTCAGTGGCTTCGCTTTCTTCTGAACAATGATTGGCCGATGAGCAATCCAGTTATTATAGGAGCGAGCAATGGGCTCGGGTCTTCACGTTTCAATAAGTGCTGCCCTCCAAAGGTCACTCGCACATTTTCATCAGTCCCACATTCATATTATTCGAGGTTGGTAATTATGGGTGAGTATCTTTGTAGAAATCCCCAAGGTACAATTTCAATATGGTTTGAAATACTGAATGCTAATTGGTTAATTAACCATTGGCAATTTAATTCCAATTTAAGGATTGTAATTACTGTAGCAGGATTTCAACTTTGAGTTCTTGGGATTTGCATAAGTACCTTCAACCGACACAGCTATAGCCCCATTATTTACATCTAATTATTTAAACTACCGTTTACTATTGTATCTATAATTGCCCAATAAAATTTTTATTAGATTCAATGTTAAGCAAATTAGCAGGATTTTAACTCAGATCTAAGGGATTTGTGAGCATGCCAATACCAATCAAGAATCCATACATTTCATGATTGGAATCGCGGCATAAAATTGTCACATTGCAAATTAATTCAAATTGAATACGGTAATATTCATTAACACTAAACATTTTGGTATCTTAAGAGAACATAAAATAGTGTGATAGTGCAATCCATCTTCATTCAATGAATTAAAGACATAATATATTATTATTCTTTATTTGACAAATTAGTTGTAAAGATATAAATTGTGTTCTATCGTATTAGTTCTTAATCCTTTAAGAGGTTTTGTTTTTCCCACATTTAGAACCGATAATAAATAGTAAAAATATTTTATTTAAAAAAAAATTACAGTTTTCTATCGGTGGCACACGTCACGCGTAGCATAGTGAAAGTGTGTTCATGAATAGAAAATATTTAAAACAAATTATGTAGTAACAAGGCAATGTACAAGATCTGAAATTAATAAGGATTCTTAAAACTTGATAAATATTCATGAACAGTTGTTACATGTATAAAAATGTACTCATTATAGGCATTGTCTTAACTTTTACTATTTATAATGTACGTCACGTTTCTTTGATTTTATTTTTTATTTTTTGCTATTTTTGAGTATAGTATAAGATACAATTGTGTTCATAAAAATAAATAAATATTCATGTTCTAGTTACTTAGGTTTTACAATTTATAATATTATTTCTCTGTTTCCATACCATTTTGAAGTACGAGATACAAAGATCGTTCATAAATTTGCCCGAGTCTCCATGAAGTATATACAACATATTATGATCAAAATGGATGAGAGAAAAGAACCTGTACTAAAACTTCTGTTTACTGTTTTGCTATTGGACACATTGTAACCTAGATGTGTCTTCAACAACACATAGTTCCTGAAAAAGGATATTTCACTTTTTCATCTCTTTAATTTTTTCTTAAGAATTGTTGGCATGCAGTTACGAAGCTACTTTGTATTCTATCATAAGTTCCTGATCCTTAAAATAAGATAAGTTTTTCTCTCATACAGTATAGACCCGGCACAAGAAAAGAACCTGTACTAAAACTTCTGTTCACTGTTTTGCTATCGAAACGCATTGTAATCTCTTGTCTCTTCAACAACACGTAGTTTCCTGAACAACAGGATAATTCACTTGCCTACATGGTAAATCCGTCCAATCGTAAAGGATGTACATTTTTGTGCTGACCTCTGAAAGTAAATGTACCTGCAAGTCCTTATTGCAATCATTAAACTTATACTGCAAGAAAAACAATAATAGGATGTTGGTTTTTTTGTTTACAGGGATTCAGTAAAATAGCAAAACTAGACTTACTATATCTGTTTGTAAAACAAACATAGTGCTTTTCCTCATTGCCATAATAAGAAGTAATGTGGAAATTACAGAACAATTTTTTTAAATCATTAAGAAAGTATAAAGTAAAAAATACATGAATAACAAAAATAAAATCATACTAAAGAAAATTATGAATTAGAAAATAAATAAACATGAAATCAACTCAACGTCATTGAGACAGTGGTAATGGCGAGAATGATGTTGAGGCAGTGGTAATGGCGAGAATGATGTTGAGGCAGTGGTAATGGTGAGAATGATGTTTAGAGTTCTTATAATTACGATCCTGCAAGGTCAGTGCATTTCTAGTTTTTCTCTCTTGCAAGGGCGAAAATTGTTCATGCACAGTAATTTTGTTTTAACAAAGCTGGAGCTAGTTTGAAATGCTTCAGAAAACGCAAATTGCTTTAATAAAAGTTTAATCACCCATTTATTAATATTCAAAATATGTAAAATGACATCATATTATAGTAGGTATATCTTTCACATGTGGTCTTTGCTTGGAAAATGTTTGAAGAATTTCAAGCACGGAAAGTGACCAAAGTACCGGTCAGAATAACCCCATGCAAAAACATAGGAAAACAAGAAAAGGGAACAAATTCAATGGCTTTTTCTGCTAACACCGGAAAAGCCAATTAATGATATAAATAAGGCTTGAAGTTTAGATGGATTAAATAGATTTTTAAATGTTTGTTCTTTTGTTTTGCCCACTGTTGGTTAGGAATAACCCCCCCCCCCACACTTCCCACTCAGGCCCGTAATTAGGGGGAGTTTGGGTGTTCAGCCAAATCCTTCTTTTTGACAAGTTTACTACTGTAGTAGTATTTTATCATCACTTTGTTATTATTAGAGAAACATTTCTGAGTTAAGCTTGGTGTAACCCTCCTTCCATGAAACTAGTTACAAGCCTGTACCCCCTCTCCCTCCTGCCTCTACAGTTAAATGGGAATTCTCTGATGGTTTATGTTGGTGGTGAAAGTAGTAAAAACAGAGCTGCTTGATACAAAATAATGTACTGTAGATAAATGTATTATAACAAGGTTATGTTACAGATAAACTTAATTTAAAGTGATATGCGAGATACAATAAATCCATTAAATAATATTAAGACTAGCAGATGTTTTAGATAAATCCTAACTTTCAATCCAACAAATCATTATTTAATGAATTACATCACAACAAAATTTAAACTTTCAACAGTAATTTCTAAGAAATACTGTCATTGTATTCTAGTCCAGTCCATTGGCTTCAGGTTTGTTAGTGCCCACGTGGTTTTTCTCAGCTAATTTAAATTTTATTTTATCTATATTTAAATTAGATTATTTTTCTGTCTGTTCAAGCGAAACACATGTTTAAATAATGTATGGCAAGATATTTTTATCTTTCTCATAGTGATTTGTCTTGGATAAAATTATTTAAATATTTGGACTGCTGCGTATTACTTGAAAGTCTATAGATTTACATAGATTTATAGAAGCACTAAAAATAGGCATCTGTCACAATCACTGCGCTTTACTGATGCAATACTGATACCTAACTTACAAATATGCATGTAATTCTAAAAATATATATTTTAAATAAATTTAAATACAGTATAGTATAATACAATTATAATATAGATTATAATACAATATGATAAATGATATATAGTATAATAAATATAATATGTAATATAATTTTTAAAAGCATGTATTAAAATGTTACTAAATTGTATCTATATTGCAAATACCATGCAATTTAGCTCTTGGCCACGAGATGTTTTGTGATCCAGGATTGGTTGAAACAAATTGATACCGTATTCATGTTCAACTTTTGCATTTTATAAAGCTAAAAATATTGCTGGCGAAAGCTTTTTTAAATTATTTAAGTACACTGTAAAGGTCAATAAAAAAGTGCTGCCCATGTTTAATTTATATGTTGAACTTCATCATCTTACCATTGAAGATTTTTGACTTATTTTTTTACAAACTGTTGCCCATTTCATCAAGTTCCATAAGCTATTTTAATTTTATTGATATGTATTTTAATGACTTGATTGATTGATTGATTGATTGATTAATTTACATTTTATAAGTTTATATTTATAGATAAGTTTATACACTCAAGGCTTGTGATTTTTTTTTTAACTGTAAATACAAATTGGAACTTAAGGAAGGCCACATTTTTTACACTAGTTGATTAAGTATCCATAATAAAGAAAGTTTTCTATCTCTCACTATGTGTTCTGTATGTATGATGATATAGGTGGTGCATACGCTAGTCCCTCTATCCATTGTTTACATAGATTTTTGTAAATACTGCTTATCATTAACATTTGACCTTGTACGATTTTTATCAATGTTGCATCCATTTTGTGATGCTTGTCCACGAACCTCCCCGATATTGACTCTAACTGGTTTAAACCAATACAAAGAATCATACTATAGTGTGTTTGTTAATAACATAACAAGCAGTAATAGTTTACCGCATTTTGAAATGCATTGAGAGATCCTATCCAGGATTTTGTTAAAGCTTTTGTCAAAATTGTTTGATTTCTACATTATATTTCTTTATCAATTCATGTGGTATGTAATTTTATGTTTCTCTTTTGTCATTTTATTTTATATAACTAGCATATACATGTGCTTCGCACAGTGTTAAATGAGTGTGATAGGGTGGTAATGTACAGTATATAGTTGAATGTCACGGGGAATTGAGGAGGCAATCATTGAGGCAGACCTCTTTGTGAGTTTCTCTGCTGAATAGTCCCTGTGTAGAATTGTCCATTTTGATAGTACATTGGAGTATCGGTACCCTCACACATGTGAAAATGCAATTAACATATATAGTTGGGCATGAGATATACCGTACTCACACAAATAAGCGTCTCTCTTGAATAAGCGCCCCTCCTAACATGAAAATTGTCTTATTAGCCCTGTTTGAATAAGCGCCCCCTCAATTTTGAATATGCGCCCCCTCAATTCCTAAAAAATAATCAATCATACAGTATAGTACAGTACATCACCAACTTAATTTTCTTTAATAACATTGTCGGTCAGTCAGTCCATCTATCCATCTGTCGGTCTATCAGTCTCCATTAGTTTAACATGGTTTTCAGTTTTGATGCATCTTTAGAATCCCATTCTTGTTTTATTGCTACCCTTTTTGGATTTAGAACTACAGTATTTTATATCTAAAAATTAAAATACTGTATGGCCATTTTCAGTCAACATCACTCTCGTATCTAAGCAAGAAACCCTCACAATAATCCTGCAATTCTGAATTGGCAGATGGCCAACACACTTTCCACCAACACCACCACTATTTTCATCTGCTGTTGTGTAAATACCCCAACATTCTTGTCATGAGCCATGCCCTCTCGACGATTATTTTTTCTTCTACCAAAAGCATTCATCTATCTTCGATTAAAAAAAAAGTGCCCCTTGAATTTTCCAATTTCCCATAAGCACCCCTTCAATTTCATCTATTTCCATTAAAGCGCCCCCTCAATTTCCACTCTGTTTTCATAAGTGCCCCGTTTGAATAAGCGCCCCTCAAAAAAGCCAAAAATATTTTAAGCGCCTAGTTGCTTATTCGCACGAGTACGGTAAATATTTTTATTGTGATTGAAGTAGGTGGATGTAAGCCTATAACTGACATAATGCATAAATATTATATTATAATGTATAAGTGATTGTAGTAAAATTGCCACAGTCTTATTTTAGTCTAATCAACTTGCAAACAGCTACTCTTATCAACAAATTACCATCTCAAATAATTTGTTTGGTGTAATTTGTCAATTATCAAGTTTATGTTACGGGTGTGTATGTATATCCAAGAATATAATGATGCATTAGAAATTATTTATTATCAAATGCAGTGATGGGTCAAAAAATCTGCAACAAGTCTAGCAGGAGGTCTGAACTAAAGGGGTGAGCTAGGGTGTACAATTATAATTTTGGGGTTAAACCTCCTGGTGGAAGTCAAAGGGGTGAATCAACTTACCACAAAGAGATTTAGCCTGGGCTTTTCAGACTACCTTGTGCTTCTAAACCACAATATTACAGAACTGCAATCACCAATAACTTTGGTTGGATCGGGGAAGATATATTTTTAGTCTTCAAACTTCAAATGGCGTCTAACGACAGGGGGGGTCATACTTTTCTGATGGGGGAATATTCCTCTGACTTCCGCTGGAGCCATTACTGTCAACGGATCCCATTTCAAAAATGTGATGTTTCACAGTAATTACATTTTTCAGGGTTGTAAAGATTTTTTTTCGCACGAGAAAGCAACATGATTAAATGTCAGTAGCTCAATTATTCTGTTGTTACGCCCATCTTTTATCTGTCGGTAATACTCTACTCTAATCCACGTTCTATACTGTCACATGATCGTAGCTCATAGGTACAGACTTACTGGAGTCTATCCTTCTCTTACATTAGTAACATTAATAATGTAAGTTTTCCATGACTAGGGAAAATGACTTGATCTTATTATGTCACCTTCTATGTTTACCTTCAAACTCTATGCAAATAAAGATTGTTTCTTCTTCGGAATTATTTTCATTTTCAGTTTTGAGTCTGTTCGTAGAAACAGAATTTAATATGAAAGGATATTTAATTAGTTAATTTTTTGCGGTGTAAGACAGATATTATTGTAGGATATGAAAAGGAAGAACAGCAAGATATAAGGTAGGGGATAAATGTATCTAATTGCATTTATGTAGGTGTTTCTCGTTCAAGGCCTTTGGTTTAGATTCCATAGGTGTGATGATACACGCCAAGTATAACTTACAAATGTCTGAGGACTTATTGTACAGTGTGCTCCTTCTGGTGTTGATCTAAAATTTGAAACATTGAGGGGGCACTTAAATACAGGAAATGGGCCAAGTGAGAAAATATTTTACTTGGCCAAAAGTCATGTAAAATATTTTAATTGGCCTAAACACAAAGTCATGTAGCATTAAATAGTTTGATCCCCTTGGGCTGTAATCACTGTACCGCAGTAGTACATCACATTAAAAGAACAGTGTGTGTGAATAAATACTTCTTGGCCCAACACAATGTTTTATGGCATTATATGGTTTGAGCCCATAACCCAGAGTTGTAATTAGATCATTTGAACCACTGTACCACAAGATTCACACTAAAGGTGAATGTTGCTCCAAATTGAAGCATGGAAAGTATATATTTTTCTTTATATTTTTTTTTTGATTAATGTAAGATTCTTAAGTGATCATTGAGTTGAAATCACCGCGGTAATATTAACACGTTTCACATCGGAGTCTTTGAATAATAATGAAATTGACTAACGCTATCCATGATACTGTTCTCAATGTTGGAATAATTTGAAATATAGCACTTTGTTCGCATCAACAAAGCATTTGCGTAACGATTTTGATTAATAGAACAAATCAGCTTGTCAGATTCAAGGTCATTTCAGATTCACCGTCATATTTCAACATGATGCTTGATCAAATACATTATAGCAGTTTTTTAAATATCCTAATATTATTGATAATATGATTTACATAGCGCACATCAACTTTAAGGTAACAGAAAAAAAAATGGCAGAGCAAACCAGAAACACCTCTTTTACTGCTAGCATTTTGAAATTTTAAAAAATGAGGGTTTGCTAGTCCATAATTTACAAAAGCTTTAGTTACACTGGTATTTAAGTACCTACCTGTAACTACGATATCCTATTCAAGCAGAAAAAAATATAAAGATTATGTGAGGCAAACTATTATTGTAAATGGAAGCTATTAAAATAATGATGATTTATCGATTGGCCAGAATTTTAAAAAAAACGTATAGCGTAATTCAATTGAATTGAAAGCACAAATTAATCAAAGTTTTTTTTAATTCACATTATTGAATTGCAGGAATACTTGAAAAATTTCACCCACTTCAAAAAGTTGATCTCTGCACTTCAATCAGTGCTAAATAGTAATCGTCACGCAATACATCAATCATTTTATTTTAGAATTATATTTCCCATTATAACAATCGTCATCGTTGTCATTCTACTCATGTCTGAGTATTCGTGACCCTTCTGATAAAGTGATAAAGAGTCTGCATTCAGGTCAATACCACTATACAAAACATTAAAAATATTAGGTATGTTGGATAAAATATTAAGATTATTCTGTCCGTTTCAGGATATACAGTATTTAAGAAAAGGCATATACTGTAGTTCCTCTGGTTTAAGCCGATCCCTCCGAAACCCCCCACCACCTTCAACACAAAATTGGGCCAATTTTTAGAGGTAGGGTTTTACCCGAGGATTTCCCTTTTCAATCAAATGGCAGTTTTTAGCGCTATATGCCTAATTCAAAGCCAATAAATTATATTTTTTTCTGAGAATATTTGAAAGTGTCGTAAACAAGAAAAAGCTGGTATACGTAGAATTTGTTTTAAAGTAGGGGGTGGGATTATGCCCGAGGTTAGCTTATATCATAGGAACTACGGTAATCGTGGTTAAGATCCAGTGCATTTTAAGAGCGCGCAAAGTAGGGCATCGACAAATCTTTTAATTCATTTGTTTGATGCGCCATCAGGCTATTCAACAGGCTCAACTACAGATTTAATGTGCGGTAGATTAAGATGCAACTGTATATCAATTGGTTTTTCTTTTTGACTAACCATTTACAATGTAGGTCCACGTCAATTTCCAGCGTAACTAGTACAGCAACTTAAACTTATGCTCTCTCTACACTCTCAAATTTTATGTGACAAAAAGATGAGATATGTCTGGGACTTGGATGTAATATGTCATCATCATGCCCATATATGGACACATCACATAAATTTTTCACATATATTGTGGATTATACTTTCAAGATCCTTCTTATTTACACATACTGCACAAAATTATAGCCATAATTAGTAATTTTTTTATTTTTTTTAATGCTCATTGTTTTAATGTTGAACTTAAAAAATTGTCATTGTACTGTATTTTATGTATTGTACGTTTTCATACTATACTGTGTCTTAATGTACGAATGTACTGTGTTCTTTTAATGTTTTATTGCAAACGCACCACTTGATAGTGCATGCCACTGTTATAAAAGTGTACGGTTCAATAAAGTTATTATTAATATTATTAAGTATTAATATTATTAAGTATTAATATTATTAAGTATGTAAGGGCGGATGAGCTCCTGAGAGTCTACAACAAACCATGTTTAATTAAGGAGTAGGAATATTTGTGTAGGATTAGACTATGATACGATTTGTTTTTTACTAAAAAAAATTAATATATGGATCCGGTGGATAATGCCTACTGTCAGGATTGTCAACAACATATAACCATACGACAACCATATGTTCTCCGTCGAGAATGGTTAATTTAAATAGTAATAATATAAATATGTAAATACATCAATAAAAACATACTAGATATTTGTGTAATGTTTCGGAAGCTTTACACACAGCAGCGAAGCCTGGAAACTTCTCAAAATCTTATGTGATATGCTCGTGAATTTTAATCAGTTCTGTAGCACAAAAGATTTTTTGCTTGTTTTAATTTATAAGAGTTTTAATCATTTCTGTAGCACAAAAGATTTTTTGCTTGTTTTAAATTTATAAATAGTGTCGTGTATCGATGAGCATTTAGCTTACTTCAATACTTGACCTATTGTACATAGTATGAGTGTCAGAGGAGTATACTACAGTATATATATAGCACGACTTTACGTTAGGACCTATCTAGGCAGAATATTGCGCGGGACCGCAATCTAATTTTAATTAGTACTTAGTACTAACTTAGTACTAATTAGTACTTAGTACTAATTAGAGATTGTTTACGTCTAACATACAATCCGATCATTTAATAATAATAGAAATAATTGTTGATTTTGTTATTTGTTAGCTCTGTAGACCATCTCCCATGAACACAAAATTGGGCAAATTTTAGAATGTGGACTTATACTTGGGAATCCCCTTTCCTTTTTTTTTTCGTATTTGAAACTGACTGCATTTTGTTTTGAGGGGTGGCCAACCAAAAGGTACTTTTGCAGTGCTGCATGCCAATTCAAAGCCTATCATTTTTTTTTTCTTCCCAGAAATTATTTATAAAAGTCAGCTAAGTTACTCTTTTAAATCATACCCTGGGCTTTTGCCCGAGGAAAGTCTGGTATGTAAAAAATGTAGGGGGCAGGCTTATGCCTGAGGTGGACTTATACCCAAGAAACTACAATACTTCTATTATTTTACTGCACTATGTAATACAGTACATGTTTTTTCTTAAGGTTCAATCGCCTGTGTTTTCTGTTAGGTTGTTTTTGTTTTCTTCACTACCTATTATAGTAACTCTCATGGGTGCAATGCCACTCCCATTGGTACAATGCCGTACCCATCCACCTGTTATTCGGGTCACCTTTCTTCATGCCTTTCAAATACAACTGTGCACTCTTCTTTATATGCAAATTAACCATTTAACCTTCTATGGTAATACTCGACATAAAGGTAAAAGAGGAAGACAAGCTTTCCTTTCAATTAATTTCCAGAAAAAAAATAAAAAGCACGTCCTGTTTGTTAAAAAATTTCAATGTAGATTAACATTTCTAATGCAGGAAAATTCATCGTTCAATCAATCCCTAATTGATGGAGTATATTGCAATCAACTTTCAAAATCAAACTCCAAGATTTCAACCACAAAAAATAGAATTTATAAAATGAAATGTAGAATATATTTCCCTATATACTTGTATTCATTTAAGGTCATTCAGTATTTTTATCTCCTTATCTCCTTATTAAGTTAATATATTTTACTATTCTCCCTTCTGAGAACAACCTTACAGAACAAATGCCAACCTCACAAGTAAATTTCTTACCAGATTTCTTTATTTGGGACGAAAAATGATTCAAATCAGATCAAATGCAGATATATTATTTGTCATAAAAAGCATTTCACGAATATTGTTTCAAGAAAGAATATTTAGAAAGGTGAAAATGTTGTTAAATTGATTGAAAATAATAGATAGGATTGTATAGTATGATTTCCTATGAATGTGAATGTCAAAAGATTATCACTGTCACAAAAATGTGGATGTTGTATGGAACTTTAAACAAAGTTGCCTTAGGCATTGACTACAACAACATTGTTTTCAAAGGTTGTGAATTATTATTGTTATAATACAGGAGTCTGTGACGCTGTCGGATCATCGTAGAAACCTTTCCAACGCATTGTGACATTTTAATGTCTTTTATTAGGTTTCGTTGATTAAACAAATCAGGTTTACAATCAAAATATATTTGTCATGTCATGAGTTAGTAATATACAAATGTTAAGTAGAATTTATCCATTCAAATAATTTTATCCTCAGGTTTTATATCTCAAGAGTATTGCATTTTAAAATTGCTATAATGCTAATCAATCAATCATTCTATTTATTTGGTGACATTTGGTGACATTTATGCAAGGATCATGTCACAGTGTGTTTATGTTTATGGTTGTTATTTCTAAGGATTATGTTTGGTTTTTCTGGCCTTGTGGTTTTTTTATTTGATTTGATATCTTTCTTTTATTCTGGATAAAACTCATTCGTTACATATGTACTGATCTACCAGTGAGTTAATTGGCCGAGCGGTTAAGTCAGCGGTACCGTAACCTTCAGCCATAATATAGGCGCTGGTTCGAATGGCTCACTCGCCAATGGTTCCGGCGGTGGAACAAGTCTTCTCGTATAAGGACTAGTGTACGCATTTGGCTCAAGTGTACTATAAGGAACCGGTACATCATTCGAGAAGAGTAGGGGGTTACCCCGGTCTACTGGTCAATTAAGTCCCCTGTTGTTTAATGGATATGCCACGTAGCATAGTGATTATGTTCGCTGATTGGCATAACCTTGGCTCTCGTGCCTAAACAAATGAAGTTAAATGAAATGAAAACCATGAGGTCCACATTTGAAACTTACATAGAGAAATATATAATTAAAACCCTGCTTTAAATCACTGTGTACAGTGAATACATATTATAAATTGTTATTTTATCTCCTTTCATTATATCTTAAGTAGCAAACTAGGGCTGCATTTTTTTAAAATGGATAAAAACATAGCAAAGAGTTTCCGTCGAAAGTATTTGGAATAATATATATGAGGTTCATACCATAAAATCCTAGGAGAGGATTGCCTTATTCACTTGTGATAACATTCCGAAGGTTCCCACACTTGGAAACATGTCTAGAATGATCACGCATTGGCTAAAACGATAGTTACTTTGAACATTAATGTCTAGGACAATCATGAATGCCATAAATAGAAAGGAGTTGTGACCCTCTTCTCTCCAGTTCTTTGGTAAGGTTGTTGAGGCAGATACATAAATTGAAATTTCATCACGTTTTAAATTCCATTCTCACTGGAAGGCTTTCTACAGTACACAGAAAAATCTGATTATTAGGACCTTCAGTACTCTGCTGTCTAAGTCTCTACATGAGGCCTTGAGTTTGATGTTTAGTCATGAGAAAAATTCTGGTTGTCATAGGGTTTGAACCAAGGACCTTTTAATTTGAAGGTAAGCACCAATTTATAGCTCCACCCCACCAATCACCATTTTCTTACATAGTTTAATTCTTCTGTTTTCAATTCTTCTTCCGAAGGGACTTTAAAAAGTTTTAATTCATATGCAGTAGAATCCCTATGAAGGGGACACCATTGGTACCAAAAGAAAGAGTCTCCTTAATGGGGTTGTCCCCTCAATAGGGGTTGACCATAGTGTTAAAAAGATATATTTTCTCCTGTTTTCTGGCTGAAATAGTGTCCTCTTAATAGGGGGTTAAGGAGGGGTTCTACTGTATAATAAATAATTTAGAATAATCATTAAATTCTTTATTATTGTATGGTATTTATAATCTTTGCTATTTATTAATACCAATAACAGAAGGCATTACACAAGGCAGACAAAATGCTCTAAATATAACAAAAAGTCTTCCTTTGAAGGTTTGCAGTGGTTTTGGTCTTAAGGTAAAATATCTTGTAACCTTTGATAGGAATTAAACCTAGCAACCCTGTATTGAAAGGCAAGCATCTAAACCACCAAGCCATATTTCATTGTTCTTAATTGAAAAAGTCAAGAACAAGGAAGTCTTTGTTTCCTTAAAATGTGAAAATTGATCTCTAAAACATACATATTAAACATTTAACTTTCATCCTACACTTGCCCTTTTCTGATTATAATGCTCTAAAAATAGTATTTAAGAGAACTTTTCCTAGCGTACAGACATAATGGACAGGCACCTTCAAATGGACAGGCACCTCCAAAGAACGTGATTTTTCACAGTAAACTGATAAGCGATTTTCAAAGCCAGTTTTCTAAAAATACACTTAAGTAAGTAAATTTGATTGCCCATAACTTCGCCATGAACTATCATATCAAAGTGTGTTTTTTTTTTTTTTTGCATTTTGAATATAATAATGTCTAGTTTCAAAATATGTACAAAATTCAATTTTGAAAATTTCAACTTATCCCTCCTTTGGCTTGGCTCTGCCACAAATTGGGAGCACTAGCTGTAACATACTGTAGGCTAAAAACTTATTTGGTGGGTTTGTGCATCATTTTAAAAAAACGACTAGAAATTGTAAAATTGCGAAAATTATAGGCCGCAAAATATTTCAAATTGTAAAATTGAGAAAAATTAAGGGCTGCGAATATTAAAGGAGTTACAGTAATTCTTTTATTTAGGTTTGTGCAAATTGATCGTTGGAGATTTCTCATTTTTACGTTTATTCATAGCCACCTTAATTTATTAAATACTAATTTTATAAGTAAATCCGTGTAGAACTGAACATGTCCTTTAGAACCATAAACAAATTGAACTGACAAGAATGCCTAATAGAGCCGTTGGCAATGCTTGTGTGGCGGAGCTCTGAACCACAACCTTTTACCACTCGTGTTCAGTAACGATAGATCAATAGTTTCGAAACGTACACATGCATTAGGTAGCAAACTGTGAATGTGATATTTCTCATAGGCAGCTGATGAATAAAACATTTTATTTTAGATTGCTGCTATGCAATAATAATAGCAAATACATACACCTGTCAGTGAGGATCTGTTTGACCTTTCTCTTTGTTTTTCATTGTGTGCGTATGTAACTCATATTTTATTAAAATATTCTTAAAAAACAATAGTGCACATTGGTATTAAACCTTTGAAGCCTATAGCAGTTACTACTATTACGGCACATTGTGCCTAAATATTTAGGTTTTTTTTCCCCCAAATTGTTACCTACTGTTTTCTCCTGTTTTTCGCATCTGTAAAGTGGATGTGGGTGCCACAAGTCTCCCTGAAAAGAAATAGGCAATTAAGAACATGCCATATTTCTTTATTGTTATTGTAATTGTATTTGCCTTTGTTATTGTTATTACCTCAGCCAAGGAGGTTTATGTATTCACCGTTGTCTGTTAGTTTTAGCAAGATTACGGCAAAAACTACATAATGAATTGATTCTTCATGAAATGTAGTGGAATGGTACATGATAATCTACAAAAGAGATGATTACCTATTTGGAAGATGTAAATTTTTAAAATGAGTATATGCATCAATTTTTATTAATTAATGCATCTTAAGATGATAATATTTTGAGAATCAACATTGCCTTACAAAGTCGGCTAATAAAACAAATAATTTTCCTACTGGCTTTATACATCATTTATATTCTGCATAGTGATCCTGACTCTCGAAGTCTAGTTTTTGAAAAGTTAGCATCAAAAATAATGATCTGTTGCTATTAGCATCATGTTTTTCAAGAAATAGCATCTAATTTTTCAAAAATTTATGTTTAGAGACATTTACCAAGAATTGGCAATATTAGCAAATGAGGAAGGTGACGAATTGTCATTATGTCTAATGGAACCCTGGGGACAGTGTTTCCGTGACAATGCTCTCAACTATGTCTTTTTCACGCATGTAATGGTAGATAAATCGTTTTGAAACATTGTAAATGTTACGTTTGTCAAAACAGTGTTGAATAAAACATTTCATTTAAAATTTTTCTCAAGAGTATAGTACTGAAGTAGAATCAGTGATTTGCAAAAATTTTGGAATTTTATCGCTTTTTCAAGGGAATATTTGATAAGTCTGTCACTAAGCAATTGGCTGAGAGGTATTTTTTCTGCTTCTTGTGCTGAAAACCTTGGTTTAAACCCACCCAGCGTCCAGTTATAATTAGACTCCCTCGAATAACTATTGTATTGAAAGTTAGACATGAGGACAATGTTTTCTATTCGTATGTGTCCGTTATATGTTGTAGATAAGTTGGGCAGCGCTGTGGGTCCCAGTGCGAATTTTTGATTTCCATTTGAATGAGGACAAATAAAGAATTATTCTTATTCTATTTAATCATTGTTTGATTTGATTTATATATTTAGAGAAGTTCTTATCAATACGAAAAAATCATTCTCTTTTAAAAAGCCAACTCGGACAACATTAGCAGATGCAGGCCGAGGTAATTTTTCCGCATCGCGTAGTGTCAGTCTGAGCAGAGACAATATGTGATACGCGTCGGGCTGCATCCATGTGTGTGTGTGTGTGTGAGAACGTTGTTGACTCAATGCAAGCCTTGAGACTAAAACTGACGCAGAACAGATTGTCGCAAACAAATGAACGTTAAATTTGTCAGTATACGACCAAATATGGTAATATCTCCCTGGTTATATATAATTTACTAACGTGCATTTGAAGGCAAAGAAAATTGTAGAATTTGCCTTAGGAAAAGTACCGTTAGTACACCCGCAAACATTTTTTGACATAATGTATGCAGAGTTCATTTTCATGTAGCGGAGCAGTAGTTTGGTGGTTAAGATGCTTTCTTTTATAATTTCAGGTTTCTGTCACTGCTGCATTTTTTTTAATGTTTAAACAACTCCACTCCCTAAGTCTGTAAGTGGTGCAGTGTACTTACTGTTGGATGTAAAGGAAATCTTCTTCAAATATGCACTGATTAATAATTTTAACTGCTTTCTTATTTCAAATTTGGTACTGTTTTAAATCTTTCATGGATATATTGAGAGCAAAGAATTTCTTCAATGGATGTACTTAAGTAAAGTCTGAGCCAGTGTGATCACTATTTGAATCACTGTTTTATTTCTGTTTTGGTTTTTAATTAACAATTTGCAGTTATCAAAAATTGTTATCGAGAACACTAACATTTTCTTATCTTTATCCTGGATTTCATATTCTATTACAAAAGATGTTTGTAATGTGTACCACACCTTAAAATCTAACGATACTGCAGAAGGTAACTGACAAGTTAAAAATAATATACTGCAGTTCCTCTGATATGCCTGATTAGTACAATATTGAGAGTGTGTTTTTACCGGGGAAATTCCCTATTTAATCAAAGGGCAATTTTTCAGCACTGCAAGCCTAATTCCAAGCTAATCATTTTTTAAAGATATTTATTAAAAATGGCATTTGCTAGTTTTGGACCTCAGAAAAGTGGTGTTTGATTGGAGGTGGCGTTTAATGTGGCGTTTAATGGGAGGAGTCTTTTAATTAAAGACCACTTTTGGAACCGGTGTTTTCATGGTCTTTAGCAACTTTGATCTTTTAATAGAAAAATGATTATTATAAAAATAAAAGATAAACATTCATTTGGGGGTCTTAATTAAAAGTGTTCTTTAATTGGAGGGAGACCTGAATTTTCATCATATAGGCCATGTAAAATAAAACAATTGGTAGCATCCTTATGTTATCAATTTTCATGGTAGGGAGGGAGGTTTTTTTTTTTTTTTTTTGCATCGAACATGAAAAAAGAGTTTTGCAAGGAAAATTTGCAAAAAAAGAAGAATAAAACAACAGAGACCAAAATTATATACAAGCATCTATAGCAAACAGAAAATTTACCTATGAATAAAGGCGTCATAATGCAATTATCTCTATGTATTATCATGCACAATTCACTCCTCAACACAACAGGCATCATGGATACCATATGTGGCTACAGTATAGGCCTATAGAACAACAGTAGAGCATAGAACTGCAAGTGGACTGGCTAGTGTGCGGACAGGTGGTAAACAAACCTATATTAAATTGAGTTTGTGAGTGTATTGTAAAAAAAAAAAATAATAATAATCGGGTCGGTGGCCTTTTTGATGGTAGGGAGGAGATGCTAACCAATTATTTTATTTTACATGGCCTAATGAATCTATTATCCCATGTACTTGAGGTGATGGATACACCAGGAACTGTTTAGTCTTTCCTGTATAATCCTCATTAAGGGGAGTTGTTTGTCGAGCGTTTTCGCCCATTCAGGTTCCAACAGCTCTACTTGGTATAGCTAACTTCCTGTTGTTGAATTCCTTATCTGATACTTGCCAACAGACACACACATATCAGTCAGTCACTGCTATAGCATGCAGACCTGTTCAATGATCGTCATCATGCGAGGTATTGTATAATTTATCGGGGTTAAGATTAGCTTTGTTCTGTGCTTATTGTTTCTCTTTCGAGACTGATGTTCATCTGAGAGCGTGAGAATGGAAACACTCTTACTGAGTAAACACAAAAGGTGATTGCACTTGTAAAATCTGTCGATAGGAATTATGCTTTGTAGCGCATCGTCGTTGACAGGTTTAGTACGAGATGTCAGGTTAGCGTTCGGGCGGATGTTAAGTGGCTGACATAATAAATAGTACGATAATGTACTACACTTCATCAAGATGTAGTAGTGTGTACATTAAGCAATGAATATTCTATATATTTTTTTCTATTGCACTACAATATGCAGTATTTCAGGTGGCGGTTGCTTTACTATATTTTTGTGATTGCAAACAAATTCCTGTTGAACTGTATAAAGAGAATATTGTACACAAACTAAAGGTAACAGTTGTATATAATAGTAGTAGTCGAGAATATATATAATATACTGTAGTGAAAGTAGATTTGTTAATCATCGAAGCCTTGGCTTATGAATGTGAATTTCTGCTATGTATGTCCTATTGTATTAAGCAGCTACACTTATCATCGTGTGTGTACATTTCCAATTATGGTATTAATTTATGTACTGTACTTACCGTCTGCGGTTGTAGGGAAGTGCATGAGAAATCGAGAGTTTCTTTTGTTCAGTTTTATATTTTTATAATTATTCATTAGTTAATCTTTTATCCATTGATGATGAAATGTATGATATCAGATTGTATCTGAAGATTTATTGATGTTTGTAATTGCAATGTATTTGAGACTTCTTATGATAGGGTCTTTCACTTACTGTTCAGACCAAGAGAAAGGCAAACAGCTAATAGACAAATAAACATACAAAGAATTTTTTTTCATCCTTTTCATAGGAAAGCAAATGGTCATAATGATGATCTCGTTCTCAAAGACATGATACAATTTTTGTTTTAATACAAGTTAAATTTATAATAATTCTTTATTTGTCCTTGTATATGTATGCCTACACACTGAGAAATTCGGGCTGGGTCCCCGGGGACCCGCGGCTGCCATAGCTCGGCGCCAACTACCCCACTTACTCTACAACATCAAACGGATACATACGTGGAACTTAACCCGCATAACTCTCCTGAGAGGGTTATTCGAGGAGCTGAGCGTTTTGTTATTATAAAAGACCCGAATTCAATACTCGATGCAGAGCCGGGTATCGAACCCGGGCCCAGGCGTGCAAGAAGCAGGAACCATACCAATTATCCAAAAGCTCAGCTCAAATTAAATTAATTAATATCTATAATCTAATTTCTAATATGTTGTCAAATTTTGAGACATCAAAAAGGTTTTTGATAAAAATTGAGACTCAGATCTAATTTGAAAACAAAAATGTTTATAGTACAAGTGTTTACAAATTAAACAAACCTTGTTTAGTATTCCTTTTTGAGAATTCCATGCCCTGTGTTATGTTTTGTATGTAAACGGTAACTGTTTTGCGTAAAGGAAGAAGCTATAAAACTTGATTCTCAAAGACATGAGCATATGGCCAATTGGAGAGTTAGGCGAGTGAAGGACCATATCTAGTATCCATTGTATGTTGTAATATATGGCCAATTAGAGAGTTAGGCGAGTGAAGGACCATATCTAGTATCCGTTGTATGTTGTAATATATGGCCAATTGGAGAGTTAGGCGAGTGAAGGACCATATCTAGTATCCGTTGTATGTTGTAATATATGGCCAATTGGAGAGTTAGGCGAGTGAAGGACCATATCTAGTATCCGTTGTATGTTGTAATATTTGTTGGGTGGCGCTGCACTGTGGCTGCCACAGATCTCCAGGGATTCAGCCCAAATTTCTACAGTGTGTTTTACATTTGAGGACAAATAAAGAATATTGTCTCACACTATTTTTCAGCCCCTTTTTGTATTATTTGTACACAGAAGATACAGGTCTCTCTCTAATTATAGACCCCTCCAATTAAACTCCACCTACAACCAAATACCACCTTTCTGCAGTCCTAAATGAATTACCTAGCTTTTATTTTTATAAGAATAAAGTTTATAATTCAAGAACAAAGCTGCTAACGACTATGAAACCCCGGCCCCAAAAGTGGTCTTTAATTGAAGGGAGACCTATATACTGTATATATTTATTGGAAAATTGAAGTTAAAAATATAAAATGTATTCATCAACTGCAGCTGGTGCTGAATTTCAAAAATAATAATTCATTTCTTGAGTGGAAGCACTTTATTTAAATTTTCTGCACCAAAAGTTGGTATGTTATAGTAGGTTTGAATATCAGTGTATCACATGCGACATGAAATACTCCCCCAAGGAGCTGTGTACACGTCCCTCAGGTGTTCGATCTTAATGACTTGGATAATTACATAATGTCTTTGCGCTGTCTGCTATAAATATTAATTATAGTGCTTCTTTTTCAACTCTTTGCAGAGATGGCATCGACGATGGTTTATTCTGCGGTCTAACAATGGCCTGAGCACGCTAGAATATTACAAAGACGAAAAAAGTAAAGCCCCGATTAAGGTCATTAACCTGGATGAATGTGATCAGGTCGACGAGGGCCTGACCTTCAGTGCCAAGCCGGCGTTTGGGTTCATCTTCGATTTGAAGACAAAAGATCGCAAGTATTTTTTGGTGGCCGAATCGGAGGAGGAGATGAGTCGCTGGGTGCAACAGATATGTAATGTTTGCGGTTTCTTCTCAGAAGAAAATCCAGGCAAGTTGATTGGTTAAAAGTCAAGCCCCAGTGGCGGCGCTACAGGGGAGGTGGGGCTAGAGGGGGCTGCCTCTAGCAGCCAACTGGAAAAATCGTGGCACCCTCACTGTTAAGCCCTGTAAAGGTCATACCATGGAAAAAAAGCTGATATATTTAATTGGACATAAGTAGGGGGTGGACTTTTACCGACGGTGGGCTTATACCTGAGGAACCACAGTAATAACAATAATGATTTATATAGCGCTTTTAATTTAAAGCGACAAAGCACTGATTGTGTGTTACAATTCTTGTGCATGAAGGACTTGTAGTGTTCCAAATAATCAGTGCTTCGAGCATCGGATTGAGATTGTACGAGATACAGTATACGACATGATAAGAAAAATAACTCTTCACTATTTTGCAATTGTGTTTGCAACTGATGAAATTATGACAAACTTCGTACATGTTTGTAAATTGCTTGCTATTTTAATGTAATTCAAAATTATTACTGCAGTAACAGATCCAAGAATTTGAAATAAAATCTTTTAGAAGTTTGACAATGCTCTGTAGGTAGTCATTTAGAAAACTTATGCCACCTTTGCAACTTACCTTAAAAAAATGACATTAAGTGAGTTACCCAATTTGTCACTCTTACAATCAAAGAAACTGTGGAATGTGACAATAGTTAAGGTAACTAGTTCTTATCTATCGTTTTCAGTTTGTGTGAAATTTCTGTGTATCGCTTTTAGTTGTGTAAAATTGCACAACAAAGTTCAAAATTATATAAATTTATTTAGATCTTATTATATTAGTAGTTTTAATGGTACCATTGAAAAACAGACATATTAATAAGTTTGGATATAAATTGTGACCCAAGCTCACAAACAGGCTGTAAACTCGCACAGCACTGTATTGAGAAACAAGCCTCAATACCCAGAATAGGGCGTAGAATGTGAATTTTGTGTGAATTTGGTTTTTGGGTAATAAATAAAGTATAAATATTAAGTTTACCATTCCTGAAGTTATTCCTGAATTCAAACTGTAAGAGGTAAAATTTAGCCACTTTCGGATGGGAGCTCATGAAAAATGAATAGAAACCTGCCGAAAATAAAAGCATTTTTCTCAAAACTTGATTTAAGAAAGTTGATAAGATGGCAATTATTCAAACGGTCATAACCTTGCTTCCAGACACCCGATTGAGTTCATTTAACTGTCATTTTAAAGTAAATAATATGTTCTATGCCATTATATATGCCATCATTTTGGCCTGAGGACGAGTTTACAGCCTGTTTGTGAGCTTGGGTCACGATTTATTGTTATTGGCAAGTTCAATGAATGTTGGATAATATAATAAAATAATAATATAATAATAAATTTTAATAATGTTCTGCATTTTTATGTTTTATAGAAGAGGAGGAGGATACATCTCCATATAGTCCTTCCCCAGATCCTGGCTTACCAATGCTACCTGTACAATCAGCAGATCCAGTGTTAAATACACACCCAGAATCACAAGCAATGATTCCACCCCTGGAAACAAATGGAATACTCCAGCATGATACCGTACCACCAGAAGACAGAAATGATTCCTATCTCAAACTTTGGGTGGAAAATGGAGATATTCAAAATGGACACACTGACATGGGGGAAAGAACGGCAAGTGTTCCAGAACTGCCTCCCCCTTCACCCCCAAAAGAGATCTATAGTGTCCCTAGGAACCAATCAACGTATGACGTGCCACCCCCTCCTGTTAGTTGGAATGCACCTGTGTACGATATTCCTCCATCATCACGGTTTGTTGAGGACGTACGAGCTATGGAAGATAAAGATGTTGAGCATCCAATTTATAAAGCAGTCCCGCGACGAAGTACATCTGTAGATGTACCAAGCAGAAACTTTGAACAGCAAATCTCACAAACTAACTGCGATGGTGATGACTCATTTGGACATACACTGGAGGACGATGATGACGACGATGGCGACGAAGATGACTCTCCATACCAGGTACCACCAAACAACCAGTCTGTGCTCAACCACCGATTGCTTGTCCATCTCACAAATGATGATGTTAGCAAATCAACAGATGACTTAGCGCAAAAGTTCAAGTTAATCTCACAGTCAAATCAAGCCCGGCCTGTTAATACTGGAAGCGAGTCTGAGAACATTTATATAAATGACGTGCAAAGGAATGTAAACCAGGATGTGCCTCCAAGGCCCCCTAAGCCACCGTCTTTGACAATGAGCGAAGCAAACAGTTTGTCCAGCGTTGTTTCCCCATTTAGACAACAAGATGATTGCGTGTTTGACTCGTACCCGATGTGTTATGAACCAATGGTGGCTAACCAACCATATAAATCACCTCCCATTAAGGCACCTCCCCGCCCTCCAAAACCAGACTCTTTACGAAATAATAACAGTGGGCCAGCTACGCCACCTCCTAGTTTTGAGGATTCTTTTGCGCATTCACGACAGACTGGAATATCTCCGCGGCAGCTTGAAGGACGTTTATCAGAGACCGTTGCTTTTGATGATTTATATGCACCAATGAGCGCTACCAACACAAGATCTCCATCGTTATCATTTGTAAGTTCAAACGGTTCCATAAGTTTGGAGCAGTTTTATCCTTCAACTCGAAAAGAGTCCGGAGAAGGCTACTTGAATCTTCGCGACGATGAGAAATGTTCGATAACTTCGCCGTCTTGCCTCGTTTCTGGCGGTTTTTACATGCCGATGCAAGGCACGGCCAATCCAAGTCCCAGCTTCACAAAACCGACAACGGATACACATTATTTACCAATGCAAAGCAGTTTGGACGATACAACAGATGACTACTATGCCGGGCTGAGAGAACAACCAAGAGTACCTCCACATTCTGTGCCTCCACCGCCAGTGCGTGCACCGGTAAGACACAGCTCTGTACCTCAACGCCTTGTACCGCCACCTGTTGACCGATCTATCAAACCAAACAGAATTGAAAGTAAGTAATTTGTTTTTTTACAAATTCTATTAATATATCCTAATGGATTTGTGACTTGGTGGTGTGATCTCCTTCTGATGTCAGAAATTTGCGCTATGTGGTTGTTCAGTTTTTCCTCCCGCTGATGTCAGTCGCATCCCAGAGGCCGTCTTCTAGCATCCAAAAATATGCTGGGTCTGACTGTTTTAGGAACTCCTTGACTGGGTTAGCTTCATAGATTGTCACGGATCACGCTGAAGGAGACTGCTTTATTTTAATCCATCACGAGGGTCACGATAACATGGTTTCCAGGGCTTGTGCAAATAGCGTTCATTTTGATAATGATTTATTTGCTTCTCGACAAAGCATATTCAGGGAATTTTACGATGTGTGCGATCTATTTCGCCAGCTGACATGAGTGCTATGTGCTTGTGCCAAAGTTCATTCATGACATTCATTACCCTTGTTTACAAACAATTTACCGCATGCACTGCTTTCAGCAATTGTGATTATTATTAAACACGATATATTGGCAAAAGCAGAACAAATGCCAACAGTTGTTTTGCTCATAAAGCTCATTGCACATAAAAGCTATGTACTATACTTATGCAGCTAACGGTTAGCAGGATCCAGATTATAAACATATGCGCTCACCCGTGCGTTCATACAAGAAAAATCCCTGATTCAGATATCAGGACGATGACGATGGGATCACTGGCCAATAGAAAACTGGAAATTGGAAATGCGTACGTGTGATTGGTTAATGATAGATAAACTTGCTAACCGATAGTGCTCGCTAACAGTTAGCATATCCGGATCTTGGTAACGATTAGCGCTAACCGATCGGGTTGCCTCACATGGGTACTGACGATAAGCGCTGACGGTTAGCTCCCGTTTGGGATACTGGGGCTCTAGCGTGAACCTGACCTTAGTTTTATAGTGTTCGCTAGTAATTGGCAATTTCTTACCTACTGACAGAAAAGCTTTTGTGTTTAAACGTCATGCTTTGTGTTAATATTAGTGCTATTCATGTGAGGTTTTTTTTACTACAGGTGATAGCATGGGAATGCATGGAAGCTACTATGCAACAGATGTTGAAGTTCCGCGTATGGATAGAAAAACCAGAAGTTTCCACAAAACTCGAGAACATAGGTAAGGATTTTTGTCCAAAAATGAAGTCCATGTATTTACTTATCTCTGATTCAAGTTTATTTAAAATCATATTCGCAACTTCCAAAAGAAGTTGAATTGTATTGATTTGTACAGTAACATTAAAATACATTAGAATATAAATATATATATATATATTTAAAGTACAAGAGATAAAAATTGCATACAAATTGAAAGAGAATAAAATTTATAATTAAAATTATATATTTATATAGTAAAAGATGCAAGTTAATATGATAGTTCAAAGGTTAAACTGGTGGTAGGCATTGTGTGTGTGCTGTACTGTAGAGAGCCTAGACCTCTGCATATCTACGATCCATGAACTGTTAGTGACATACTACGATTTCTAGTCTAGCTCAGGTTCACAAAGGATCAAGAAAATTTGAAAACTCAACACACACAGTATTTTGAACAATTGTATTGCCTTTCCTTGCCTTTTGTTTATCACGTTAATATTTTCCTATATCTTCGCACTGGTCACAGATACCTATTGTGATTGTCAAGCCATGTGGTTTCATCTGAGAA
The DNA here is from genome assembly GCF_011630105.1 of Anneissia japonica. Lineage (NCBI taxonomy): Eukaryota > Metazoa > Echinodermata > Crinoidea > Comatulida > Comatulidae > Anneissia > Anneissia japonica. Next base: position 465,208 of record NW_022734061.1, on the reverse strand, counting down.
TGTGTGCACAATGCATCGCCGGGAATCCTTATCGGCCATCAGATTTGGAAGGTCGTTAATTTGTTGGTTGATGTCCCTTGCCACACAGTCAATAAACTTAAGGGGTCTTCTTCCTCTGCATGTGCATGGAAGCTCAACCAGATGACAGCAGGGATGGTTTGATTCTTGGCGGGAACACTTACTTAAAATATACAAATTAGGCAATTCAGATATGGAATTAAATTTGTTTAATTCATGACAGATAGCAGGGGCGAATTTAGGGGAGCCGGGCCGGCCCCGGACTTCCCCTTTTGGAAAGTCAAAAAAAAAAGAAAAAAATGATCACCTAAAATGCCTCAGCGGTTATTTTTGGGCATCTAGAACACAAAAAAGACACCCTAGACTAGAGTTATCTCAATCGGTCCCACTTTTGCCCCCCCCCCTCTTTTGGACATCTCTGGATCCACCCCTAGATCTGTCTCTTATACACATCTAGATGTGTATAAGAGACAGAGCTACGCCACCTCCTAGTTTTGAGGATTCTTTTGCGCATTCACGACAGACTGGAATATCTCCGCGGCAGCTTGAAGGACGTTTATCAGAGACCGTTGCTTTTGATGATTTATATGCACCAATGAGCGCTACCAACACAAGATCTCCATCGTTATCATTTGTAAGTTCAAACGGTTCCATAAGTTTGGAGCAGTTTTATCCTTCAACTCGAAAAGAGAGATGTGTATAAGAGACAGAAGGATAGATAGTTTGCCCTAATGGGGAAATGTTATTTATTATGTAGTGAACATATACTATATGGACATGATCATGTCATCTCACATCCATATATGGGCAAAGCATATGTATTTGTCAAGTGTGAACAGAGCCTTGTGTGTGTATGTGTATTGGGGAGGGGTGTGTGTTGATGTGTGTGTGTGTTAGTGCATACTAGCTACTGATTGTAAAAATATAAATCAACCACAATCATAACATTCATAATTATAAAAAAATAGTAATTCCATGTTAATATGTAAATGTTTTATATATATGTGGGAGGGTATTAAGTGGAGAGGGGTAGAAATGGGAACTATGGGAAAAGACCAAAGCAGAAAGGATCAAAGAAGGGAGGGGTAAAGAAGGGTTGGAAACGCAAGTGAGGTAAATTAAAGGTAAACACAAAAGGGTTGTGGGGAGGGGGTGATAGTAGAGATATAAAAGTGCAAAAACCAGAAAGAAGAGATAAAGACCAAAGGAAAGAAAGGAAAAAGGTGTAGTTATTTTAAGCAAATACATAAGATACATTCAGTCTAACTGTTAAACGCTGTCCACACTATCAAATTGCATATGACAAAATACCTGTGATTTACCTATGTACAGTATAGGCATGTCATTACACCATCATGCCCATATATGTGCTTGACATTACACCATCATGCCCATAATATGGGTGTGATGTAAATCATCATTCGGATCCCATGTGTGTGATATTACATCACTATGATCATATATATGTGTGATATTACATCATCTTTCTCATACAGATTATGGGTGTGTTATTACATTACTATGCCCATATATAGGTGGGATATTACATCATGCCTATATATGGGTGTGATATTACATCATGCTCATATATTGGTATGATATTACATCATCATTCCCATATATGGGTGTGATATTACATCATGCCCATATATGGGTTGGATATTGCATTATCATTCCCATATATGGGAGTTATAATTATTACATCATCATACTCACATATGGGTGTGATACTCCATCATCATACCCATATATGGCAAAATCACAGATATTTGTCACTGAAGGTTTAATAGTTTGGACCGAGCATTAATTAAGATTGTTGTAAGTTTAGATACATATTTTAAGATTTTAATTCCATAGCAATGTGTCCATATAATGAACTTGTTAATATGAACATTTCCATAAGCATCTTTTGATGTTTTTAGTATTGTTTTTTTATTTTTTCAGTGAGGTTTGATGTATGGTTAATGAAAGTTGCAAGCAATTATTATATGCTGCAACATATCATTATTAAAAGTAGAATAATATGTTTTATTATTTCTAACCATACATTGAAATGAAGATATAATATTTTTTAAATGAATGACAATAGACCAAAATTGAAAAACAAAATATTTTAAAGTATTGGGTGTGATTATTGATGTGGTTAAGTTTTAAAATATTAAGTAAGGTTATTGACTTAAGAGGTTAAAACATGCTCAATTAATATTCCTTTGTATTACTTTATATAATATATAAGTTGAACCAACTCAGTTATAAATAACATATTCCAGCGAAATTTTATGACTATTTTGTCGACATAGATAAAAACATATATAGCAGTGATGTTATGAAGCCAAATAAAATATTTTAATTCCAGATTTCAGTATTTGTTTACGGTTTGGTCACTTTTTCGTGCATTAAATGTGAATATTTATATACATGAGTGCTATCTCATTACACAATTAGTTTTTTGGATCCAGAGACCAAAACTTATTACAGGTCCCCTCTAATTAAAGACCCCTCCAATTTAAAATTGCCTCCAATTAAAGAGCACTTGTCTGTGGTCCCAAATGAACAAATGTATTGTATCTTTATTATTCTAATTAGAAACTAAAGATCTTGCTATGGTAACCCCGGTCCCAAAATTGGTATTTAATTGGAGGGAGACCTGTATTTATTATTATATACATGAGTTAGATCTCATTACACAATGATACTTTTTGATCCAGAGACCAAAACTGGGTACAGTATTTCCACCATTTTTTTGAGGCACAAGGGTTAAGGATATGCCAGAAAACTGAATTGCTCTTTTAAAGTCAGGCTCTGGAGGGAAAAAAAATTCTAATATGTTGTAGAACTGGTTTTTCCCAGTTCTTTGTCAAACAACTTTTTTCTGTCTTGGAAAAATCAGATCTAAAACATATCAAAATGTTTTTTTCCTTCGGAGTCTGACTTTAAATAGCAATCCCTTCACAGGACAAAGATGCTGTACATAGACTAAATTTCATTATGAGGTCTGGGAGTGAAGTTGATTTTGGTCGTAAAAATTTAAAAAATCCTAAATCCTGTAACTGTAACAGAAATCGAACCCAGGACTTCCGGTATTGGAAGGCAAGCATCTTAACCACCAAGCTTTTCTACTTCATCCAGTTCATAATATTTAACATTCACAACATTCATTTAACAACTTAAATTTTGTTGTTGCCATATCTGGAAGTGGAGATTTTAAAGGATCTAAGCCAGATTATCGAAACCCAGTTTGCCGAATGCCAGATTGCCGAATGCCAGATTGCCGAGTCCACTTTGCCAAATGGCAGTTTGCCGACTCAAAAACCATGCATCCCAGTTCACCAAAAGTCAATTAAAAGCAGTAAAAACATTATCGACAGCATAAAATGCTTGATCCTTCATTTCATTTCATTTTATTTTTAATTTTTACTGATGGCCATGCCTTCAAGTGTGTTTTCCCACAGCATTGTTGTTTTCCATTATTTTGTCTATAGACCTTTCCGGAGTGTCAGTCAAACTTAACAACTGACTAATCAGAAAAACGCTAGGAATACGCGCGCGTCTTACAAACACATGTTTTGTGCCACAAACGCACGTGTTCGTCGTCTTGCGGGACCTTAGCAACAATATCCAAGGGGCGGGGCTTAGCGGAAAGGTCCATTGTAGGACCTAAGCCTATTATCAGGGTTTTTTTTTTTTTTTTTATAGAAAAGAGGATTCTCCCACCCACCAAACCTACCCATAATTGTTCATCAATTCACGGGCACATACATAGCACATGTTCTCCTGCATTTTAATTTTAGCAGTATTCATTTATATAAAAGATTTTAGTAGGCTACAAAAAACCTTAATGCTTGAAGTTAGAAGAACCAACCACAGGGGTACATACATTTTCTCTGAAGCCTTTAATATCTATTTTTCTGTAAAATTGTAACAATTCAGTTTTTTACTACAAGTGCAATTATTATGAATAAATACCATTAGGATTGAACGAATCGTAAATGCCTAGCAGTCTACATTTTTTAACGTAGACTCGATATACGTCTATGGTCCATACGGTTATTTATCAATATCTGTCCTTTTACTAACGACATATTAATGGCTTTTGTTTATTTTTTTACTGGAATAAATGACTTGTTCCCTTAAACCAGGACAGAGTCGAACATTGACTTTTCAACAAAATCTGTAATTTAGTTTTCAGGCCATCACAGTGTTGATTTTAAGATCTTTGTTATTAACTATCTAAATGTCATCGAAAGAATTTTTGGAATAAATCACTACGAGTGAAGTCAAGCTTATCCTGAAACATTGCATCATTGTTTTTATTTACTGTACTAATTCTTAGTATCAATGGGGGCTAATGAAGCATACATTTTAAAGGCAATTAAATATCATTTTAGAGGCTACGATTTATTGGCTGGATCTCGGTAAGATACAAAATTGATAAGCAACAGCAAAATAGTAAACAGCCAGAAACATAGACCTAACAGAACTAGGGCTTTCGGACAACACTAGTACTTCCTCAGAGTGAGTGAGGGTTTGAACGACGCACTCGCCTATGGTTCTGGTGGTAGAACAAGTCTTCTCGGATAAGAACTATAAACCGTAGGCCCAGTGTATGCAATGGCTCGTGTGCATTATACAGAACCCAGTACATCCTTCGAGACGAGTAAGGTGATTATGTAATCGTAAATATGTAAT
>NW_022734061.1:458769-460398 GCF_011630105.1 Anneissia japonica | reverse complement strand
AGCTATACTTGCCAATGTAGACATGATTTTTCTTTAGTTAAAATTTCTTTGTGTTAATATGAACGTTCATCGATTATAATTTGTGTGATCAACAAATTAATGTGTCTGTGGAAATGAGATTCATATGACATTGGCACAAATCCAATTAATTGCATCGCCATGGAAACCATTCTATCTTAATGCTCTTACTTTTTTTTATGCATAAAGTTTTTTACGTGATCTATTGTTATAATGTTGTATTCTCAGTTCACAGTGTATTATGCAACCATACATGCAAATATTAATAAGTCTCAAAAGAAGAGGCGCTTTCCGGAAAATTGAATCGAAATGGTTGTAGCAAAAATGGTTATAAATTCAGGTACTTGCCTTCCAGTACCAGGTAGGCCTACGTGGTTGAAATGCTACACACTATCAAATTTTATTTGACAAAATTATGAGACATGCCTAAATATGATCATGATGACGTCACACCATGATCATTTATACTAATGTCTATATACGGGCATACAACAATTTGTCAAAGAAAATTTGATAATATCAGGGGCGGATCCAGAGATTTCCGAAAGTGTGGGGGTTGGGGCGCGAAAGTGGGGCCGGGGAAAAAAAACTACGGTACAGTATTCCGAAAGCACAATAATGAAACTTATGTGTTCTTTCCACTCACTTTGAAAAGTGGGGTTTTAATTTAGAAGATTGGTGAAAAGTGAGGTGGGAGAGGGGACAATTGATGTGATGTCCTACTTTGGAAAAAAGGGGGAGGGACCTGTCCCAACCGATCGACGCCATGCATACGCCAGCACGCACCCCAAATAAATTGGTGTCTACAAAACGAAGACCGATTATTTTATTATAAGTATTTCAGAATCATCATAAAACAGTTGCCAAGTACCTATTTGAATTTCATTATTTCATCACGATTGGGAGAAAAAATGTGGGCCTTCGTTTTTCGGGTGTTCGGTCTAACCAGGGAGTTGTTATAGTGACTGGTCTAACGAATAATTATCTCATCCATCCTATGTTGGTGTCACTACCAAATGACCGATGCTGCACATATGCATCACTATACAGCATTCCTACTGTTTATTTTAACATGGAACAAGTTTATGAATGAAATATTCAAGCTTTTTTTAGGCCCCCAAAAATAAGCGTACTGCTAGGCCAAGCCTTTCCCTTTAGAGGATAGCAGCGCCAAGATACGCCCTGCCACCAGCCGTGGAAGTACAACATTGGTTGCCGCTTTGGAACTGGAATAAAAAGTAGATCATTAAATTGACTGAGATTCAGGCAATAATGTGCTAAAAAGACGAATGCTATATATACATAGCATGAAGTGATTTAAAAATATTATTTTCATCACGATTGAGAGAAAAGATGTGGGTCTTCGTTTTTCTGGTCTTCGGTCTCCGTTGTAGACACCATAGGCGTAGATCCCGGGGGGGATGGAGGGGATATATCCCCCCCCCCCCAATATTTGACCAGGGGGGGATGGTCAATTGAATCATCCCCCCAATATTTTGACTATGTATGGGATAAAATGGAGCTTTACACACTTCAAAAGACTGTAACAGAAATAATTTGCACTGTCTTATGCGCTTACAAAGATGAAAATTAGCATAATGTATTAATGTT